>NC_140993.1:72758905-72928807 GCF_052327205.1 Somniosus microcephalus
CTTGGTGAGACCACATCTTGAGTATCGTGTGCAGTTTTGGTTGCCTTATCTGAGGAAGGATGTTAGCGAAGATTCACCAGGCTGATAATTGGGATGGCAGGAATGATGTATGAGGAGAGATTGGGTCAACTGGGCTTGTACTCGCTGGAGTTTAGAAGAATGAGAGGGGATCTCATCGAAACTTATAAAATTCTAACAGGACTAGACAGACTAGATGCTGGAACGATGTTCCCGATGGTCAGGGAGTCCAGAACCAGGGGTCACAGTCTAAGGATAAGGGGTAAGCCATTTAGGACTGAGATGAGGAGGAATTTCTTCACCCAGAGAGTGGTGAACCTGTGGAATTCTCTGCCAAAGAAGGCAGTAGAGGCCAATTCATTAAATATATTCAAGAAGTGTGTTGGATATATTTCTTAAGGCTAAAGGGATCAAGGGATATGGGGAGAAGGCAGGGACAGGGTACTGAATTTGGATGATCAGCCATGATCTCATTGAATGGCGGAGCAGGCTCGAGGGGCCGAATGGCCTACTCCTGCTCCTATCTTCTATGTTTCTATGTTTCTTCCTCTCCCACTGGTGTTGATTCCTTGCTGGAGTACACTTCAAGAATGCCAGTTCCCTTCTGGTGCCTTAGTCAAGTGACCATAAGAACATAGGAACTAGGAGCAGGAGTAGGCCATTTGGCCCTTCGAGCCTGCTCTGCCATTCAAGAAGATCATGGCTGATCGTCTACCTCATCTCCACTTTCTTGCACTATCCCCATATCCCTTGATTCCCTTAATATCCAAAAATCTATCGATCTCTGTCTTGACTATACTCAACGACTGAGCCTCCACAGCTCTCTGGGGTAGAGAATTCCAAGATTCACCACCGTCTAAGTGAAGAAATTTCTCCCCATCATGCATGAGCCTTGACAGTGAGCGCTGCATGGCTGTTCAACCATTGGGGGTACCAGACATCTATACACTGGAGAGTTTCTAACATAACAGTGTTGAATTTTCCAGAAGAAATCACATCCAAGCCCGATAAAGCTGTAGCAACACTATATTCGATTGGATATCCATTACAAGCCTGTCATTATAGCAAATTAATAAAAAACAATTTTACGGGGGGGGGGGGCATTTATATTGGGGTGAGGTCCCATAGATATTGCAGCCCCCTTGAAACCTCACACAAGCTTCCACCCAAGTGTTGGCAAGCTCTGTGTGTGTGTGCCATTATCCTCACAAAAGGTATATTTTTCAGCAGGAATCAATGGACAGTGATCGATAGTGAAAACACTGGATGGTTAATTCCCTCCTTTACTTGGGGGGAATCAATGATGAAATCCGTCGCTCCCATACTCACTCCCCAGCTGAGCTAACCAAGCGAGCACAGATCCTGGGACCTTCCTGCTCTGTATGACTGATTTACCTTATTAAGCAATCAGGAGAAAAAAAACTACAACTTCTATAGCTTCAGGCCAGCTCTGCTACGGTGAGGTAAAGAAAAACAAATAAAAGGCGGAAAAAACATGAAAGAATGTTCTTTAAAACTTAAAAATTAGTTCAGAGTACAATTATTTGTAATAATAATTTCTAATAATTTGAAGATGAGAGTTTAAATCCCACCACAGCAGCTGGGGAATTTAAATTCAGTTAATTTAATAAATCTGGAATAAAAAACTAGTGTCAGTAATGATAACCACGAAACTACCGGATTGTCGTAAAAACTAATGTCCTTTAGGGAAGGAAATCTGCCGTCACTACCCGGTCTGGCCTATATGTGACTCCAGACCCACAGCAATGTGGTTAACTCTTAACTGCGTTCTGAAATGGCCTAGCAAGCTAACTCAGTTGTACCAAACCGCTACAAAGAAGTACTGCAGTGGTTCAAGAAGGCAGCTCACCATCACCTTCTCAAGAGCAATTAGGGATGGGCAATAAATGCTGGCCTTGCCAGCGAAGTCCACATCCCAGGAATGAATAAAAAAAACATTTACTAGAGAACAAAGACTATCTTAGAACAAATTATTGAGGGAAAGGCTACAATATCATTTAAAATGCAATTGGATAAATATTTGAAAAGAAGAATATAAAAGAATATGGGGAAAGTGTAGGCAAATGGGATTAGATAGCTTCAACTGAGTGGGAGTAGGACAAGGGATACAGGATTAACTAGAAAAGAGGTAATAAAAACCAAAAAGGTAACGTAGGGGCTTCTAACAGGAGGTCCTTGTGGAGAGATCAACACTTGGAATGGACTCTGGACAGTGGTGGAGCTGAAAAGCCTGAAATCATTTGAGATAATTGTTTTTTTTTGGGGGGGGGGGCGGAGCTTGGATTATTCCGAACAACAGCAAGAACAACTTGCATTTATATAGCGCCTTTAATGTAGTAAAAGGGCCCAAGGCGCTTTACAGGAGCGCAATCAGACAAAATTTGACACAGCCATATAAGGAGATATTAGGACAGGTGACCAAAAGCTTGGTAAAAGAGGTAGGTTTTAAGGAGCATCTTGAAAGAGGAGAGAGGCGCTTAGGGAGGGAATTCCAGAGTTTAGGGCCATGGGAGATGAAGGCACTGCCACCAATGATGCTCAAGAGGCCAGAATTAGAGGAGCGCAGACATCTCAACCGGCTGTAGGAGGTTACAGAGTTAGGGGGGAGGGGGGCCATGGAGGGATTTGAAAACAAGAAGTTTCAAGATCGAGGCATTGCTTGACTAGGAGCCAATGCAGGTCAGCGAGCACAGGGGTGATGCGTGAATGGGACTTGGTGCGAGTTAGGATTCGGGCAGCAGAGTTTTGGAGGAGCTCAAGTTTACTGAGGGTGAGAGGTGGGAGGCCGGTCAGGAGTCTAGAGTTATCAAAGGCGTGGACCACTTTCCATACCTCGGGAGCCTACTGTCAACAAGGGCAGACGTCGACGACGAAGTCCAACACCGCCTTCAGTGTGCCAGTGCAGCCTTCGGTCGCATGAGGAAGAGTGTGTTTGAAGACCAGGGCCTCAAACCCGGCACTAAGCTCATGGTCTACAGAGCAGCAGTGATACCTGCCCTGCTGTATGCCTCAGAGACATGGACCATGTACAGCAGGCACCTCAAAGCACTGGAGAGGTACCACCAACGCTGCCTCCGCAAGATCTTGCAAATCCATTGGCAAGATAGGCGCACCAACGTCAGTGTTCTTGCTCAGGCCAATATCCCCAGCATCGAAGCTTTGATCACGCTCAACCAGCTCCGATGAACGGGTCACATTGTCCGCATACGAGACTCCCAAAACAAGCGCTCTATTCAGAGCTCTGGCACGGCAAGAGAGCCCCAGGTGGGCAGAGGAAACACTTCAAGGACACCCTCAAAGCCTCCTTGAAAAAGTATAACACCCCCACCGACACCTGGGAATCCCTGGCCCAAGACCACACAAAGTGGAGGAGAAGCATCCGGGAAGGCACCGAACACCGAGCCTCTTCGCCAGGAGCAAGCGGAAGCCAAGCGCAGGCAGCGCAAGGAGTGCACGTCAACCCAAGCACCCCACCCACCTGCCCCTTCAACCACCGTCTGCCCCACCTGTGACAGAGACTGTAGGTCCCGCACTGGACTCATCAGTCACCTGAGAACTCATTTTTAATGTGGAAGCAAGTCATCCTTGGTACCGAGGGACTGAAGGGAGAAGGAAGAAGGATGAGGGTTTCAGCAGCAGATGAGCTGAGGCAGGGGCAAAGACAGGCGATGTTACGGAGGTAGAAGTCTTAATGATGGAGTGGATAGGGGGGGTCGGAAGCCCACCTGGTGAATTTATATAGGCTGAATGTCCTTCCTGTTATATTTTTGTGATCTAGCATTGGCATAGTAGATTGAATAGTCTCCAATCCTCTAAATACTATGATTTACTGAAAATGACAGTATCTTACCGAATGGAAACACAATATGAGATTAAATAACTGCACCGGATGTCTACAGTGAACTGTATTTGTTACCATTTCGATTGAAGCATTCTTATCGCTGACAAATTCTTTTTGCCTGAACAAAAATTGCACTTAAAAATAATTCATTGTTTGAAATGATTTAAGACATCTCAACATGATAAGGAGCCATATAAATGCAAGTATATCATTATTAAGTAAATAGGATCTGAAGGGATGCAATCATTATCTGTTCTATCCAGTCTGATTCCTCTTATCTACCAGGGTCCTGAATGCTACTGTATCAGGGGGTAAAAACAGAAATGTTTAGCTGATCTGTGTGCTATAGTCTGTATAACTACCTTAATGAACAAGATTTTGGTAACTTCTGAAATACTTTGTATCCACCTGCAACACAAAGAGAACATTGACAGTAAACTGCACTCTTATAAATATCACATTATTTCATTGAAGAATTGAACCCTGAGTTTTGCTGGTAAATAAAGCTTTACCTGCTGTGTACTTATTATTACATTATGAACAGTAGCCAGACGAAAATGCTCAGTGCAGTAAATGCAAGTGAAGAATTAGTACATCCATGGTTATCAATTTTAACAAATTGCTGACATTAAAGAGCAAGAAACCGTTAACCATTGTTATTTCAAACACAACACGCATATGGTGCCCACAGATGAACTTTCAGTTAAATGTATACCGGATCCAAACATACCAGGCACAAATAATTTACAAGCAGATAATCTTCTGAAATACTGTGCAGTATTGAGGGAGCGTTGCAGCATCAGAGATGCTGGCCTTCAGGTAAATGATAAAGGATTCTGTGACACAATTTGAAGAAAAGCAAAGAGTTCTCCTCGAGATCCTGGCCAACATTTTGCCTCATCACCCGCGATAGATACTGCACTTAAAAAGCAATTCATTGTATGCAAAGTGCTTTGAGACATTTCTGAGAGATGGGATTAGGTGCTGTATAAATTAAAGTCTGCCCTTTTACACAAGATCTCTTTGACACCCATTATAGACATGATGATCCAAACGCCACACTTAAGCTAGTGTTACAAATCAAGATCTTGGCTCCCGAGATGGTCAATGTGTAAATGCATTGCTGATGTGGCACTGACCTAGACTAGGTAGATTCCAGGTTTGATCCCTGGTCTGCAAGCGGCAGAAGAAAGCTGCAACTGTCTGAGTTCTACCAGAATATGGAAGGGGGTAAATTTGCTATGGTCCCACACCTGATCAATATTCAGCACCTCCTGCTGGATGTGTGGCTCTGGAAATCAGGTGAAGTCAGGATTGGGTATACCGGTGACCCTAAAGATGACTAGCCTGTCGACACTCACCATTTAGGCTCACACAAGAATGGTTATTTGGATGGGGCACTGGAGGGCTGAGAATGACCATAGAACCACACCTTAACAAAAGCCACCGCTTTCAGTTGAAGGGGACAGAAATGTAGAGAGCAGCATATAAATTCGGGGTCTGGTGAGATAGACACACGCACTAGGCAGGTTATACTGTCTGCGGGAGTGGGACCCAGTTTCACCAGAGTTTCAGCACGTTGCAGAACATAAATCGATTGCTTCAGGAGTTAAGCGGTTACGCCAGGGGCTAGTGCTAGGGTCATTATTATTTACAATGAAAATAGAAAATGCTGGAAATACACAGCTGTCCAGTCAGGATCTGTAAAACAAACCTCTTCTGCTGAAGGGTATACAGCCAAAACATTAACTTGTCTTTTCTCTTTACAGATACTATTTCCGGCATTTGCAGTTTTTCTCCGTCTATTTACAATGTACATAAATTATTTCAAAATCAAGCCAGTATTAAATTAGCCTAAATTTGCTAACCAGGACAGAAGTGGGGGAGGTTTTGCAAAGAATAGGGAAGAAAGTGACCAAATATAGCAGATCTGCATAGATTGGAGGACTGGGCTGACAAGTGGCAGATATTGTTGAATATGGATAAATTCAACGAGATGAAACTGAAGGAAAATAAGTAGTGGGAATATAAGATGAAAAGTTGTAGACTGGAGAACATAACAGGAGAGGGTCTGAGGATATTGATGGTCAGTTGTTTTAAACTATTAACACAGAGTGAATCATAGAAATTCACGGTACAGAAGGAGGCCATACGGCCCATTGTGTCTGTGCCGGCCAAAAAAGAGCTATCCAGACTAATCCCACTTTCCAGCTCTTGGTCCATAGCTTTGCAGGTTACGGCACTTCAAGTGCACATCCAAGTACTTTTTAAATGTGATGAGGGTTTCTGCCTCCACCACCCTTTCAGGCAGTGAGTTCCACTACCCTCTGAGTGAAAAGGGTTCTCCTCAACTTGCCTCTAATCCTTCTACCAATTACTTTAAATCTATGCCCCCTGGTTATTGGCCTCTCTGCTAAGTGAAATAGGTCCATCCTGTCCACTCTATCTAGGCCCCTCATCATTTTATACACCTCAATCAAGTCTCCCCTCAGCCTCCTCTGTTCCAAAGAAAACAACCCCAGCCTATTCAATATTTCCTCATAGCTAAAATTCTCCAATCCTGGCAACATCCTATGTCATACAACATGCTGTGCACTGGCTCCTAGGTCACTCTGCTGGCTTTACCAATTATAATGGAGTTAGCACAGTTTTACAGCAAAACTAAGCCCTTTCTTTACCTGAAGGCAATTACTTCTCTGGGCACACTTCCACAATCATTGCATAGCTTCCAAGTTCCAGGTCCTTATCCAAGTGGCCATTCTTCATATACGAGTTGAGAAAGCAGTCTATTCAGCAATGACAATCACAACCAAGCCCGATTTTGACACCCAATATCCACTATCCAACAGGTGTCACTGGACACTGATCAAGAGTGGGAACACTTGCTGATTTTCCCCTTCCTAGTCCAGAGATACGGAGGCCAATTGCAATATCTAAAATGCTGCTCAAGACACTGGCCCAGATTTTGTGGTCAGTGGCAAAGGAACGGCGCTCACCACTGACCTTGAAAAAAAGCTGCCCGCAAAGATTTAGTGGGCTCTAGAGCGTCAATTTGCTCCATTCCAACGTGACTTCGAATTTGGCGTCATCTGTGGCGTCTGGCAACAGTGCAGGCAGCAGGCAGGCTAATCAGACTGAAGAATTTTTACAGATGGCAAAGCAGGAAGTAAAAAGCAGGTTTTATAATTCACATTTTAACCTACAGAAAATGAAATAAAGATTGGGATATACACATGGGATCAAGGTAGAAGGTGATATATCAAACAAACTTAAAAAATAAAACAATTCATTATTATTTTAAAAATAATGACATTTTTTTAATGTTCTTCTAAGGGAATGACATTCCACACTTTTAAAATTAGTTTTCAGGGCCAGAGGGGTTATTCAGCAGTAATTATGGCTTAGTACGCCATTTAGAAACTCAGTTACTCCTCATTCCAACAAGGTTTAACATTTTCAATGTTTTTTACAGCGAGAATAGTGCATAAAAAGCTGAAGTTCACTTCAATTCCCTGATTCTGTGTTGATTGCATCTGCGAAGACTGCAACAGCGCACCCTGTGGAGGAGCAGGGCATCACCGACAGCAACTTCCAGACTTCCACATTTAACTGCGGATGTGCGGACACCAGAAGTTGCTGTCAGTTTTACAGAGTAATGACGGTGAGCATTGACAGTTTCGCCGTCATTACAACCGCAAATTCCGGGCCATTAAGGTTTGTGTCAAACTTACACGGTTAGGGGGAGTAACTTTGCTGCAAAAATGGTATTATGATGCAAGCATTAAATAGAAGATCTTGAACCATGACAAACCCTTCCTTAATTATCCGGTATTTTTTTTTTTTTTTTTTTTAAACAATGACTGCCTCCACCCTCCCACCCAACCTGGAAACAACAGCACCTCCCAGCAGCCTCACCACTTGCGTGAAAAGTGTGAATTCTACTATAGCTCTTTTTCTTCCTGCCACCCTCACCTACGCCCCCTCCATTTTGTTTGAACAGAACTGCAGAAGGAACGATTACATGGCTGCAGTGCAAAGATTTGAAAGTTGTTTTTTTTTCCTCTCGAGTTCATAGTGAGCCTGATCCAGGCACAATAAGATTTCTTGGCAAACCGGCTGTGCATTGATCAGGTTTCAGTGGGACCCTGTTTGTTAAACAGTTGGGTGCAGGCCAGTATGCTTTGTTGGTTGGAACTATTACAATACTGATCCTTTATCGAGGTGCTCTCATATTAAACCAAAAATGAGACCTTCAGAAGCAGCTCTGCATTTAAAGGAACACTTCAGGCTTAACTTCTATTGAATATATGCCTCAGTTGGCTAGTTTCCAGGACTAATCCACTTTATCTAAAAAGTTCAAGCTAAATTGTCCCTCCACAGGCAAGTAGCTGCAGAAAACCAAAATATCAATCTAGCCAGACTTTCAGATTACAATAAAATAGATTTTGCTAGTAATTAAAGGAGTTATCTTATGAGTTTTAATCGCCACTGAAGTTTTTTCCCCCCTTCCCTTCTCTCCTGGAGTCACTAACTCATGACAGTATACAGCTCTACAAATACCAGCTTTAGAGAGCTACATCCAAGTGACAAATTTTCTTGTCTGGCAGTGAATGCTAACAGATAATTTGATCATTGCCACCAATGTTCTCTCTAATTTTTTTTTATACTGCGTGGGCCACAAACTCCTTTGAGCGCAACCTGTGCGTCAGGGAGCAAATTTTAAAACAACAACAACTTTTACAACGCCAGCAATTGCAGCCACTTAAAAGCATATATACAGTAATGCCATATTGCCATCCCATCGTCTCAAATCATGGGACAATCAGACAAGGTGCTATACAGGTTTAACATAACTTCTCTGCTTTTGAATTCTATTCCTCTAGAAATGAACCCCAGTGCTTTATTTGCACTTATATGGCATTTTTAACCTGCGTTGCTACTTTTAATGATTTGTGAATCTATACCCCTAGATCCCTATGCACCTCTACCACTTTTAGACTCTTATTTTCCAAGGAGTAGGTGTGGTAAATCACTTTTATCGTTCACTATCGTTACACTATAGTTATCACTGTTGTATTGTTATCACTGTTCTCACTGTTGTATCACTATACGAGGTCGCCTCTTGTCGCGCTGTTATACCTGGGCTGACCACCTCCGACTCCGCCCATGGCTCCACCTACCTGCCCAGGTATAAAGGTAGTCGACTGGCTGGTATTCCTCCTTGTTGGACCCGATCACCCACGAGGGTGGGCTCTGTTATTTAGTCAATAAAAACCTTTAGTTACGTTCCTAACTCGTCGCTTTTTATTGGACGAATTGATAGGTATATCAATTTTATTGACTAAATTTTAAAGATGTCTACTACTGGCCAGCCAGAAGCCCTCCCAGAAGCACAGCCACAGCAGCTTTCAGACACCAGGCTACACCAGCCACACCAGCCGGCTTGGCTGCAAGCCCTCAAACCACCGTACCTGGATCTAAACCCACAGGCAGCAAACTCAGCCCTCAACTTCAAACACTGGCTGGACTGCTTCGAATCCTACCTGGAAGAATCCGGCGTCCCTCAGAGATCCAAACTAAGAGTTCTGAACGCCCAAGCGAGCCCGAGAGTATACGCACTCATCCAGGACACGACTACATACGAGGCCGCTATCAACCTACTGAAACAGCAGTACCGGAGCCCGGCAAATTACATGTACACCAGGCACCTCCTAAGATCCCGCCCGCAACAGCCAGGAGAGTCTGTAGCTGAATTTTTACGGGCGCTAAGAGCACTCGGCAGGAACTGTGACTTTAAAGCGGTGACGGCTGTTGAAAATACGGAAGATAATATCCGCGATGCCTTTGTGAAAGGCCTACGGTCCGACTACTCACGGCAAAGACTGCTTGAAGCTAAAGACCTCGACCTGGACAAAGCTGAAGCCCTCGCTCTCTCCCTAGAGGTGGCCCATCAGGACCAGGAGGCGTTTTCCAGGTACTGCTCGCGACCCTGGGACTCGGGCCCGACCCCTACCGCAATACCCTTCGCAGCGCCGCCCCCGGGACCTACCTCAGCGTCGGCGTCCCGGACCCGACCGGGACCGCCACCCCCGGTACCGGCTCCGACATCGGGCACCCGCGATCGGGCCGCCGGCTGCTTCTTTTGCGGCCAGGAGAAGCACCCGAGGTCGCGCTGCCCAGCCAGGAACTCTACCTGCTCAACCTGCAGGAAGAAAGGCCACTTCTCTAAGGCCTGCAGGAGCGGATCTTCAGAGGCCAGCAGTGCCTCATGCGAACTGTGGGGGCGGCCATCTTCTTTCAAGGCAACTGAGGCCAGCATCCCCACACGTAAGTCATGGGGCGGCCATCTTTGATCAAGGCAACCGACCCCAATAGTGCCTCATGTGAGTTATGGGGGCAGCCATCTTCTCCGCCATTTTGTCCTACCTCGTGGGAGACGCCATTTTACCCACCACGCCCGACTGCCACCGGGCCCCCGGACCCGACGACCGCCTCGCCCGCAGACGACAACGACTCGCTTACCTACACACTAGCCTCCGTCACTCTGGATCAAGCCCGCCCACACCACCTGTCCAAGTCGATGATGGACATCAAAGTAAACGGCCACGCCACGACCTGCCTGTTCGACAGCGGAAGCACGGAGAGCTTCATCCACCCAGACACGGTGAGCCACTACTCCCTCCCTGTCCTGCCAACGCGCAACCGAATCTCGATGGCATCGAGGTCCCACGCCACGGACATTAGCGGCTACTGTGTTGTGACCTTGTCGGTTAAGGGTACGGAGTATAAAAATTTTAAACTCCTCGCCCTCCCCCAGCTCTGCGCTGCCGTCCTACTAGGGCTGGACTTCCAATCCCACCTCCAAAGTGTAACCCTAGCATACGGTGGACCCCTCCCCCCACTCACAGTCGACAACCAGCGAAGGTTAAACCGCCCACCGCGTAACACCTGCAGCCTATCCACCCTCAAGGTGCCGCCACCTTCCCTGTTCGCTAACCTCACCCCCGACTGCAAACCCGTCGCTACCAAGAGCAGGCGGTACAGCGCTGGGGACAGAGCCTTCATCAGCTCTGAGGTGCGGCGCCTCCTGAAAGAGGGCATTATCGAGGGGAGCAACAGCCCCTGGCGTGCCCAGGTCGTGGTCGTTAAGACCGGCGATAAAAATCGCCTGGTCATCGACTACAGCCAGACCATAAACAGATACACCCAGCTGGACGCATACCCCCTTCCCCGCATATCTGACATGGTCAATCAGATTGCACAATACCGCGTATTCTCGACCATCGACCTTAAGTCGGCCTACCACCAACTCCCTATCCAACCCGAGGACCGCCAGTACACCGCCTTCGAGGCGAATGGGCGCCTATACCACTTCCTTAGGGTCCCCTTCGGTGTCACCAACGGGGTCTCGATCTTCCAAAGGGAGATGGACCGGATGGTTGACCAGAACGGACTGCAGGCCACATTCCCCTATCTAGATAACGTCACCATCTGCGGCCGCGACCGGCAGGACCATGACGTGAATCTGGAGAAATTCCTCCGTACGGCCCAACGGCTGAACCTCACCTACAATAAGGAGAAATGTGTGTTTAACACCTCGCGCCTTGCCATCCTTGGCTGTGTAGTAGAGAACGGACTCATCGGACCCCGATAGAATGCGCCCCCCTCATGGAGCTACCCCTCCCCCACTGCCCTAAGGCACTTAAGAGAACCCTGGGGCTCTTCGCCAACTATGCCCAATGGGTGCCCAATTATGCAGACAAAGCCAGACCCCTCATGAAGTCCACATCCTTCCCCCTCACGGAGGAAGCGTGCGCAGCCTTCTCCCTCATCAAGGGAGACATAGCCAAGGCCACAATGCACGCAGTGGATGAGTCCATCCCCTTCCAAGTGGAGAGCGATGCATCCGACTTCGCCCTAGCCGCTACCCTTAACCAGGAGGGGAGGCCGGTGGCCTTCTTCTCAAGGACCCTACAGGGCCCCGAGATCCGACACTCGTCGGTCGAGAAGGAAGCCCAGGCAATTGTGGAGGCGGTACGGCGCTGGAGGCATTACCTGGCAGGCAAACGATTTACCCTCCTCACCGACCAACGTTCGGTTGCTTTCATGTTTAATAACAAGCTGAGGGGCAAAATCAAGAATGACAAGATCTTGAGGTGGAGAATCGAGCTATCCACCTACGATTATGATATCTTGTACCGGCCAGGTAAGCTGAACGAACCCCCTGATGCTCTATCACGAATTACATGCGCCAGCGCGCATATTGATAGACTTCAGACCCTCCACAACGACCTCTGCCACCCCGGGGTCACCAGACTTTACCATTTCATTAAGGCCCGCAACCTGACCTACTCCATCGAGGAGGTCAGGACCATGACCAGGAACTGCCAGACCTGCGCCGAGTGCAAACCGCACTTCTATAGGCCGGACAGAGCAAGCCTGATCAAGGCCACCCGCCCCTTCGAGCGCCTGAGCATCGACTTTAAGGGGCCTCGACCGTCATCTGACCGCAATGTGTACTTCCTCAACATCGTTGATGAGTACTCCCGTTTCCCTTTTGCCTTCCCCTGCCCAGACATGACCAGTACCACGGTCATCAAGTGCCTGAACGACCTCTTCGCCTTGTTCGGGTTCCCGAACTATATACATAGTGACCGGGGCTCCTCCTTCATGAGCGAGGAACTCCGTCAGTTCCTACTAGCGAGAGGTATTGCAGCAAGTAGGACCACCAGCTACAACCCCCGAGGGAACGGCCAGGTGGAAAGAGAGAACGCGACGGTATGGAAGGCCGTCCTCTTAGCCCTAAAGTCTAAGGGCCTCAAGTCTAAGGGCCTCCCAACCTCCCGCTGGCAGGAAGTCCTCCCGACAGCGCTGCACTCCATCCGGTCACTACTTTGCACTGCCGTTAACGCCACCCCCCATGAACGAATGTTTGTCTTCCCCAGGAAGTCGACTACGGGAACCACTCTACCAACCTGGCTGACCTCTCCGGGGCCCGTCTTGCTGCGAAAGCACGCGAGGGCCCATAAAACGGACCCCCTGGTCGAGAGGGTGAACCTCCTGCACGCCAACCCCCAGTACGCCTACGTGGCTTACCCAGACGGGCGGGAGGACACTGTCTCCTTACGAGACCTCGCACCCTCGGGCACTCCGGAGACACCACCTTTACCCCCCCCCCACCACCCCCCCAATTCCAGCCCAGGTAGACGGCATGCCGGAACCTCACGAGCCTTCGCCGACCACGCAGACACCAGCATTAACACCGGATAATGCAGCACCGCCGCTGCGACGATCGGAGAGGCTTACGAGGCCTCCGGACAGACTGACATACCAGAACTGGTAGTACACTTCACCCCGCCGGACTCAAATCTAAACAAGGGGTGAATGTGGTAAACCACTTTTATCGTTCACTATCGTTACACTATAGTTATCACTGTTGTATTGTTCTCACTGTTCTCACTGTTGTATCACTATACGAGGTCGCCTCTTGTCGCGCTGTTATACCTGGGCTGACCACCTCCGACTCCGCCCATGGCTCCACCTACCTGCCCAGGTATAAAGGTAGTCGACTGGCTGGTATTCCTCCTTGTTGGACCCGATCACCCACAAGGGTGGGCTCTGTTATTTAGTCAATAAAAACCTTTAGTTACGTTCCTAACTCGTCGCTTTTTATTGGACGAATTGATAGGTATATCAGTAGGTAGCCTCCTTATTCCTCCTACCAAAATGGACCACCTCACACTTATCTATATTGAAATTCATTTGTCATTTACATGCCCATTCTGCAAGTTTGTTCACGGTAGAATTAATTAAAAGCTTTTAGTTCGTCATGTACAAACTCTATTTAATAAAAAATTAAATGTCAGAAATGACTGGGATAATAATGCATTAACACTTCAGAAATGTCACTCAGTTACACGGTTATGTATCGACAAACAATCCAAAAGCCCAAGGTGAGTTGAAAGAGGCATATCTATTCGTGCACTTTGTATTAATTTTAAAGTTTTCATTGTATTAGCCCATTCCTCACGTCACTATAGCGATGGCTGCACAAGCAGCAGGAGCAGCAGCTTTCCTATGGCGCTGATGTGCTGTACGTCCACATAAGTCATTAGAATATTAATCACAATGCAACCAGACAACCAACGAACATAAAGTGCTGTAGTCCTTTAGTTCACAGTATTAAAAAGAATTGAACAAAAACAGGTATCCGTATTTCCAACTTCAATCACTTCAATTAATAAATGTGGTCTTCTTGAACCAGCACAACCCGGGTAACATGTCAGAAATGCAGCACTTAATCACAAGTGCAGTAAAACACACACAATTTGCGTCACCGAATTAAAAACAAAAAGCAAGAAAAGCTATGATTTAACAGAAATAAACATTCATCTTTCTTCCTGGACAGGAAAACCAATCAAACTGACTTGGAAAAGTTTCCTAATATCTTGACGTAAAGATGATGGGCTGGATTTTGCGACCCCCTACGGGGGTGTACGAGCTGTGTACGCACCCATAGGGGCCGCACAAGTGCCGGTTTCAGGCATGCAGAGCGCATGCACTGAAAACCGGCACTTGCGATCGGTCAAGAATTCTCTTGACAGATCATCCACATGCACAAGAAAAGTGCCCGCTGAGTGAATGTCAAATTCTTACGCCTGGTAAAAGCAGGCGTAAGGCCTGCTTTCACCAGCTTAAGAGTTTTAAAAAGTAGAAAAATGAAATCTGATAACTCATTTATAAATTAAAAACCCTGTCCAATAAGGTAAGTTTATTTTTAGCCCTGTAAAAACATTTAATTTTTTTAAATTTAATTTGTTTAAAATATTTAATTAAATGTCATTTTAATTAATTTTAAATATATGTTTTAAAAAAATTATTCAATGTTTGTGTGTTTAAATGTGACCCTCATTCATACTTTTGACAGTTCTGTAAGCTCGGAACTGTCAAAAGTATGAAGGGGGATTCCCTTCTTTCATTGGTTCTGCCATGGCCCATGTGATCCCAGGGGCACTTGTGAACTGCATGCACCCCTGGGATACCTGGGCCTCTGCGCATTTCGAAGAGGAGAGGCCCAGGATCGCAAGCCTCGGGATCTACGGAACCAGCAAGTAAGTTTGTAGATTTTTTCCGATCGGAGGCACCCGCCTGCAGGAAGACTCCAAGTTGCTCTTTCCCTCTTCAACGCTGTCGTTAAACATATAACAAAAAAAACCTCCACTTCCAAACGAAGTTCAAATAAGAAAGTGAATAAAGCGGCAGTGAGGTCATCAATCCCCAGCCTTGGCGATGAGTTGGATCAGTTTTGGAGAAGTTATTTCCTCTTTTTCTGCTGCCGTTCCCTCCGTTTCTCACAGACTCTGAGGTACAATCAGGGGCACAAACTTTTCCTTCTCTTTTACAACATGATTTAAATAACCTGATAGACTCTTTCAAAAAGGGGACAACACCTGGCAAAATAAAACTGGACATTCAATCTCACTTTCCTGTATTTATTTTTCCAGCTTTAAACAAATTTTTGAATTTAAATGCAAAATTATCATTTTTGTTTCACTGGGGTCCTAAAACTTGTTCGCTTTAGCCTCCTTCCAGCAGCCATTGTACATATGCTGCACCTCCACCTGCGTTGTTCCAAAGTGCGGCCGCCGCTCAGTCCCCGGGAACGGACTACATGTGTCTAGACCCTCACCCCTCTCACTCTCCCTTTCTCTCCTGCCCCCCAGACTCACCCTCTCGCTCCCACCCCAGTCTCTCTCTCTCTCTCTCTCTCTCTCTCTTCCCCCCCTCCCCCCGACTCAGATTCCCTCTCTCCCCTTTTGATCCTCGATTTTCCCCCCACCGGCCACCAACGGATCCCCTGACTTCTGCATGGAGCCGACAAAAGCGTGGCCCAACTGGGTACTGTGCACGCATGGCTCCGGTATACTGCAAGTCGGCGCAGAAGGCTGCAAAGGCAAAGAGTCAGAGTGTGGGGGATTCTCCTGCTGAAAGGTCAAAGTTCAAGGGAGAAAACTAAACCCCTCCTGGCATTGCACAGCAACCAGTCAACCATTGGAACACACACTTCAAGAGCTGCAATTGCGATTGGCTCTGAGGTCGCAAGACTCACAAACGAGTCAGTCTGGATTCCTGGGGCCATTGTGTATTGGGCCCCTCCCCCTCCCCCAGCTACTGTCCAGTTCTCTGCGCGGCGTTTCAAATCAACTGTGAGCGAGCTCAGGATCACTGCGCGCACCTTAGAGGGAACAGTGACTGCCACATACACACATTTTTCTGGTGGATGCAAAAGATCCCATGGCACTACTTTGAAGCAGAGCAGGGGAGTTCGCCGCAGTGTCCTGGCCAACACTTATCCCTCATCCAATATCATTAAAACAGATTATCCAGTCATTATTACATTGCCGTTCCAGGGACCTTGCTGTGCACAAATTGGCTACCGCATTTCCTACATTACAATAGAGGCTAAATTTCAAAAGTACTGCATTGGCTGGGACATCCCGAGGTCATAGTCATAGAGGCACAGGAGGCCATTCAGCCCATCGAGTACGTGCCGGCTCTCTGTAGAGCAATCCAGTCAGTCCCATTCCCCCGCTCTATCCCCGTAGCCCTGCAAGGTTATTTCCCTCAAGTGCCTATCCAGTCTCCCCTTGAAAACATTGAGTGTCTCTGCTTCCACCACTTCGACCGGCAGCAAGTTCCAGGTCCTCACCACTCGCTGCATAAAAAAGTTTTTCCTCACATCCCCCCTGTATCTCTTGCCCAAAACCTTAAATCTGTGTCCCCTAGTCCTTGTACCATCAACTAGTGGGAGCAGCATTTCCCCGTCTAACCTATCCAAACCCATCATAATCTTGTACGCCTCTATCAAATCACCCCTCAACCTCCTTTGCTCTAATGAAAACAAATCCAGCTTCTCCAACCTGTCCTGAAAGGTCATGAAATGCACTGTACAAATACAAGCCTTTCTATTTGCAGAGATCACCGTGCAACACCAAGGAGCAGTCACCCTGCCAATCTTTCCCTTCTCTCGGTGCCAAAGCCAACTGTGGTGCCCTTCTGCCATCCCAGCTGAGATCACTGACTGAGGTTTAAACCTAGAAGCTTCCCAGTTTCTTTAGCTCAGCATCACACTATGTGTACATTTACCCTAAAGTATCAGGGGAGTTATGGCAATACAGTTCAACCAGCAGTAAACAGGTTGACAATATTATCGGGTGACTAAAGACCCAAAACTTTGTTTTCCAAAATTGAACAATGATTCCTACCAAGCAGTAGAAATTGTGATGCTCAGGACTTGGGTTTTATATTAATGCTGAAACAATAAAAGGGAATTAGAGGTTGACATTGAAAAGTTGCGTACTTTGAATAAGAGTCTGGAATCTGTAGATTTCCTCGAAGGTGCTGATGAAACATAACGTGGGAGGGGAGTTCCGGTTGGAATTCGACTGTTTATAATATAGGCAAAAACAAATGAGAATTTCCTTCTTTACTTGCTTTCCAAAGTTAAGGAAAAAAAGGCTTGTACTTCACTTATGTGCACACCTCCCGCTGCCTAATCCACAGGACGGCTCTTGATTTTTGTCTGATTTATGCCTCTGTGAAGTGTCTTGGGACTTTTTCCTACGTTAATGGTGCTATAGAAATGAAGCTTGTTGTTGTTGTAGAGTTAAGAGCTCACAGCAGGTCCACACACGTTCCGAGCTGCTGCTAAGTTACTGAGGGAAAAGGATGGATTTAGAAACGTGTAAAAACCGTCTATTAGGAAAAAAATGAACCTTCTATTCCCTCTTCAATAAAAAAAAAGTTCTTCCAGTGGACTAAATACTTGCCTTTCACCCCCGGGTTCTGGCTCAAGGCCAGCCCAGATCGCAGGGATGAAAGTCTCCTCTGGTGGTTGCAAAGGCCTGATGTGAAATGAGCTGGCAGTTTCTCATCGGCACAGAATTGCCAGTCTCACTCAGAGAAACCACAGGATGGCTGGTGTTAAATTGTCATGGAGGGGGTGCCCTAAGATTAGGGTCGCGTTTGCGTCACAATGGCAGGGGAGCAGAATAGAGAGCTTTACTCTGCATCTAATCTGTGCTCTACCTGACCTAGGAGGGCTTCAAGTTGCCCATACATGTCAACCTAGAAAACTGGTAAAAGTTGATCAATAGCTTGACAAAAGCAGACACAGTCCCCAGAAAGCTCAAGAACAGCCCTGAGTATGAGCCTATGACATGTGAGAACTACTGGTTAGATATGCTTTGTAACCTAAACTGGGAAAAGGGGACGTGCAATGAGACCTGGGTGTCCTTGTGCACCAGTCGCTGAAGGTAAGCATGCAGGTGCAGCAGGCAGTTAAGAAGGCAAATGGTATGTTAGCCTTCATAGAGAGAGGATTCAAGTACAGCAGCAAGGATGTCTTGCTGCAGTTGTACAGGGCCTTGGTGAGACCACACCTTGAGTATTGTGTGCAGTTTTGGTCGCCTTATCTGAGGAAGGATGTTCTTGCCATGGAGAGAGTGCAGCAAAGATTCACCAGACTGATACCTGGGATGGCAGGAATGACATATGAGGAGAGATTGGGTCGATTAGGCTTATATTCGCTAGCGTTTAGAAGAATGAGAGGGGATCTCATTGAAACTTATAAAATTCTAACAGGACTAGACAGACCAGATGCAGGAAGGATGTTCCCGATGGTGGGGGAGTCCAGAACCAGGGATCACAGTCTAAGGATAAGGGGTAAGCCATTTAGGACTGAGAGGAGGAGGAATTTCTTCACCCAGAGAGTGGTGAACCTGTGGAATTCTCTGCCACACAGGGCAGTTGAGGCCAATTCATTAAATATATTCAAGAAGGAGTTGGATATATTTCTCAAGGCTAAAGGGATCAAGGGATATGGGGAGAAAGCAGGGACAGGGAACTGAATTTGGATGATCAGCCATGATCTCATTAAATGGCAGAGCGCGCTCGCGGTGCCAAATGGCCTACTCCTGCTCCTATCTTCTATGTTTCTATGTAGGTAAACTAAACAATCCTTCAATAGGGGAAAAAACAAATAAATGCATATAAATGTGATGGGAGAAATACAAATGCTAAAGTCACAACATCGGTGGTGCACTGGGAGGTGGAGGTGTGGTCAGGGCATGCTTCCTTGGGAGAATTTTTGAATTTTTAAATGAAAAGTTATGCATTTGGTTCATTTTAAGTACTTTCGTACTGCACAACTGATAGCTTTATAATGAAAAAAGGTGATATACCTATCAATTCATCCAATGAAAAGCGACAAGTTAAGAAAGTAACTATAGGTTTTTATTGGCTAAATAACAGAGCCCACCCTCGTGGGTGATCGGATCCAACAAGGAGGAATACCAGCCAGTCGACCACCTTTATACCTGGGCAGGTAGGTGGAGCCATGGGCGGAGTCAGCAGTGGTCAGCCCAGGTATAACAGCGTGACAAGAGGCGACCTCGTATAGTGATACAACAGTGTGAACAGTGATAACCATAGAGTAACGATATAACAGTGATAACTATAGTGTAACGATAGTGAACGATAAAAGTGGTTTACCACATTCACCCCTTGTTTAGATTTGAGTCCGGCGGGGTGATGTGTACTACCAGTTCTGGTATGTCAGTCTGTCCGGAGGCCTCGTAAGCCTTTCCGATCGTCGCAGCGGCAGTGTTGCATTCTCCGGTGGTGATGCTGGTGTCTGCGTGGTCGGCGAGGGCTCGTGGGGTTCCAGCATGCCGTCTACCTGAGCTGGAATCGGGGGGGGTGAAGGTGGTGTCTCCGGAATGCCCGAGGGTGCGAGGTCTCGCAAGGAGACTGTGTCCTCCCGCCCGTCTTGGTATGCCACATAAGCGTACTGAGGGTTGGCGTGCAGGAGGTTCACCCTCTCGACCAGGGGGTCCGTTTTATGGGCCCTCACGTGCTTTCGCAGCAGGACGGGCCCCGGAGAGGTCAGCCAGGTTGGTAGTGTGGTTCCCGTAGTCGACTTCCTGGGGAAAACAAACATTCGTTCATGGGGGGTGGCGTTAATGGCAGTGCAAAGTAGTGACCGGATGGAATGCAGTGCTGCCGGGAGGACTTCCTGCCAGCGGGAGGTTGGGAGGCCCTTAGACTTTAAGGCTAAGAGGACAGCCTTCCATACAGTCGCGTTCTCTCTTTCCACCTGGCCGTTCCCTCGAGGGTTGTAGCTGGTGGTCCTGCTTGCAGCAATACCTCTTGCTAGTAGGAACTGGCGGAGTTCCTCGCTCATGAAGGAGGAGCCCCGGTCACTATGTATATAGTTTGGGAACCCGAACAAGGCGAAGAGGTCGTTCAGGCATTTAATGACCATGGTACTGGTCATGTCTGGGCAGGGGAAGGCGAAGGGGAAACGGGAGTACTCATCAACAATGTTGAGGAAGTACACATTACGGTCAGAGGACGGGAGGGGCCCCTTAAAATCGATGCTCAAGCGCTCGAAGGGGCGGGTGGCCTTGATCAGGCTTGCTCTGTCCGGCCTAAAGAAATGCGGTTTGCACTCGGCACAGGTCTGGCAGTTCCTGGTCATGGTCCTGACCTCCTCGATGGAGTAGGGCAGGTTGCGGGCCTTAATGAAGTGCTAAAGTCTGGTGACTCCGGGGTGGCAGAGGTCGTTGTGGAGGGTCTGAAGTCTATCAATTTGCACGTTGGCGCATGTAATTCGTGATAGATCATCAGGGGGTTCGTTCAGCTTACCTGGCCGGTACAAGATATCATAATCATAGGTGGAGAGTTCGATTCTCCACCTCAAGATCTTGTCGTTCTTGATTTTACCCCTCAGCTTGTTATTAAACATAAAAGCGACCGAATGCTGGTCGGTGAGGAGGGTAAATCGTTTGCCTGCCAGGTAGTGCCTCCAGCGTCGTACAGCCTCCACAATCGCCTGGGCCTCCTTCTCGACCGACGAGTGTCGGATCTCAGGGCCCTGTAGGGTCCTTGAGAAGAAGGCCACCGGTCTCCCCTCCTGGTTAAGGGTAGCGGCTAGGGCGAAGTCGGATGCATCGCTCTCCACTTGGAAGGGGATGGACTCATCCACCGCGTGCATTGTGGCCTCAGCAATGTCTCCCTTAATGAGGGAGAAGGCAGCGCACGCTTCCTCCGTAAGGGGGAAGGATGTGGACTTCATGAGGGGTCTGGCTTTGTCCGCATAATTGGGCACCCATTGGGCATAGTAGGCGAAGAGCCCCAGGGTTCTCTTCAGCGCCTTTGGACAGTGGGGGAGGGGTAACTCCATGAGGGGGCGCATTCTTTCGGGATCGGGGCCGATGACTCCGTTCTCTACTACGCAGCCGAGGATGGCAAGGCGCGAGGTGTTAAACACACATTTCTCCTTATTGTAGGTGAGGTTCAGCCGTTGGGCCGTACGGAGGAATCTTTCCAGATTAACATCGTGGTCCTGCCGGTCGCGGCCGCAGATGGTGACGTTATCTAGATAGGGGAACGTGGCGTGCAGCCCGTTCTGGTCAACCATCCGGTCCATCTCCCTTTGGAAGACCGAAACCCCGTTGGTGACGCCGAAGGGAACCCTAAGGAAGTGGTAGAGGCGGCCATTCGCCTCGAAGGCGGTATACTGGCGGCCCTCAGGGCGGATAGGGAGTTGGTGGTAGGCCGGCTTAAGGTCGATGGTAGAGAATACTCGGTATTGTGCAATCTGATTGACCATATCGGATATGCGGGGAAGGGGGTATGCGTCCAGCTGGGTGTACCGGTTTATGGTCTGGCTGTAGTCGATGACCAGGCGGTTTTTATTGCCGGTCTTAACGACCACGGCCTGGGCCCTGATGATGCCCTCCTTCAGGAGACGCTGCACCTCAGAGCTAATGAAGGCTCTGTCCCTGGCGCTGTACCGCCTGCTCTTGGTAGCGACGGGTTTGCAGTCGGGGGTGAGGTTAGCGAACAGGGAAGGTGGCGGGACCTTGAGGGTGGATAGGCCGCAGGTGTTACGCGGTGGGCGGTTTAAAGGCTGCTGGTTGTCGACTGTGAGTGGGGGGAGGGGTCCGCCGTATGCTAGAGTGACGCTTTGGAGGTGGGATTGGAAGTCCAGCCCTAGTAGGACGGCAGCGCAGAGCTGGGGGAGGACGAGGAGTTTAAAATTTTTATACTCCGTGCCCTTAACCGACAGGGTCACGACACAGTAGCCGCTGATGTCTGTGGCGTGGGACCTCGATGCCATCGAGATCCGGTTGCGCATTGGCCGGACAGTGAGGGAGTAGTGGCTCACCGTGTCTGGGTGGATGAAACTCTCCGTGCTTCCGCTGTCGAACAGGCAGGTCGTGGCGCGGCCATTTACTTTGATGTCCATCATGGACTTGGACAGGTGGTGCGGGCGGGCTTGGTCCAGTGTGACGGAGGCTAGTGTGTGGCTCAGCGAGCTGCCGTAGTCTGCGGGTGAGGCGGTGGTCGAGTCCGGAGGCGAGGTGGCGGTCGAGCGTGGAGGGTAAAATGGCGGCGCCCACAAGGTTGGACAAAATGGCGGAGAAGATGGCTGCCCCCACAACTCACATGAGGCACTGCTGGTGTCGGTTGCCTGGATCAAAGATGGCCGCCCCCATGACTCACGTGGGGATGCTGACATCTGTGGCCTTGATGGAAGATGGCCGCCCCCACAACTCGCATGAGGCACTGCTGGCCTCTGTTGATCTCTGTTGGCCTCTGCAGGCCTTAGCAAAGTGGCCTTTCTTCAGGCAGCTTGAGCACGTCGCGTTTCTCGCTGGGCAGCGCGCCCTAGGATGTTTCGCCTGGCCGCAGAAGAAGCAGCCAGCGGCCCGATCGCGGGGGTCCGAAGTCGCAGCCGGTACCGGGGATGGCGGTCCCGAGCGGGTCCGGGACGCCGACGCAGAGGTAGGTCCCAGGGGCGGCGCTGCGAGGAGTGTCGGGGTCGGTCCCGAGTCCCAGGGTCGCAAATTACTGTACCTGGAGTACGCCTCGAGGTCCCGATGGGCCACTTCTAGGGAGCGAGCGAGGGCTGCAGCTGTGTTCAGGTCAAGATCCTTTGCTTCAAGAAGTCTTTGCCGTGCGTAGTCGGACCGCAGGCCTTTCACGAAGGCATCGCGGACATTATCTTCAGTATTTTCTGCCGCTGATACCGCTTTAAAGTCACAGTCCCTGCCGAGTGCTTGTAGCGCCCGTAAAAATTCATCTACCGACTCTCCTGGCTGTTGCGGGCGGGATCTTAGGAGGTGTCTGGCATACATGGAGTTTACCGGGCTCCTGTACTGTTGTTTCAGCAGGTTGATGGCAGCTTCGTATGTTTTAAGGTCCCGGATGAGTGCGAATACTTTAGGGCTCACTTGGGCGGTCAGAACTCTTAGCATGGATTTCTGAGGCACGCCGGATTCTCCCAGGTAGGATTCGAAACAGCTCAGCCAGTGTTCGAAGTCGAGGGCTGAGTTTGCTGCCTGTGGGTTTAGATCCAGGTATGGTGGTCGGAGGGCTCGCAGCCAGGCTGGCTGCTGTGGCTGTTGTAGCTGGGCGTCTGGCTGGTCGTTTGACTGGTCGTTTGACTGCTCAAGTGTCGACATTTTAAAATTTAGCCAATAAAATTGACCTCGTATAGTGATACAACAGTGTGAACAGTGATAACCATAGAGTAACGATATAACAGTGATAACTATAGTGTAACGATAGTGAACGACAAAAGTGGTTTACCACAAAAGGAACTTTTGGATTTTAACAAACCAACCAGACCATCACTTCCCAAAAGTTACTTCAACAGCACTCTACAACATTCAACAACCCCCTCGCTGCAGTTCACAGAGGCACTCTATCTCCTCTGGATCCAGTTCAAAGACACTGTACCCTATCCAAATCCTCACCTTTTCAAAGAGGCCCTCTCTCTTCCCTCAACTCTGTCTCTACCTACTGGCATTCTTCTCCCTCTTTCTCCTCAATTCAAGCTGGCACTTTTCTCCTCCATTCTCAAATCATACCCCTCTCTCTCACCCAACACCCTCACCCCAATTCAAGCAGTCAGTTTCCCTTTCCTCCCTCAATTCAACCTAGCAGTGTTTTCCTGCTCCAGCCCAGTGGAAGCGGCACTCATCCTCCATTCCCACCTTATTCAAGCTGCCAAGATTCTTCCTTGCCCCTATTTGCAGCAGTACCGAGGTTGAAGAGGTGTCGAGATAGAAGTGGTGTTCAGAGTGGTGGTGGCCTGGTCCATGCCGATTATTGTCAGTAAACACTGACAGGTGGACCAGGCCCCTGGAATGCTAACACTTGGCATGTATGGTTGACACAACTTACCTCACCTTGATAGAGCACAAATCCACAAAAAAAAGGAAAAGAGTAAGAGTGATCATTTTAAATAGGACTCTCAGATCACTTTTAGCACATGGAGCATAACTGTACTATTAGACATTACTGGAGTCTGCAGACAGAGAAATGATGTATTTCCATAATATTTAGGGTTTGTGGAAATTATGAGAAATTTGGCACAGTAGCTAGTCAAATGGGCAGCTGGGAAACTGGAATTGGTTCAAGGAAGGACTGGAAAATTCATGCTGTAAAATGCTTTGATCAGTGAGCATTATAGCTTAGCACCCAAAAACAAGCTGCCACAGAATGATGTAAAGAGATGCAAGTGTTTTCATTTGTGACCAAGGCACCTAACTGTTCCAAAATACCTGAGCCACAGCTGCTGAGACTGGCATCCAGTAAACAGCACACCCTGACCTCACATTCCACTTTGCTCAGCTTGCATCCACTGGCCAACTGTAAATGACTGTCCTTGTGCAGTACTACCCAACCTACAGAGCTGCCTCTGCACCTCTGTGTCTGTGAGTCTTGTATGACCTCACATTACCATGATTCATCTCGATTTATAATTTCTGTAACTTTATTTTGAAATTACATACAATGAAGTATTTGTGTCATGCTTACTCTGCATTAAAAACAAGATCAACTTATATTTCTAGTGTTCATAAAAGAGGTTTCAAGTGCCTAAATTAAAATGAGCAAGTAATGAAGATTGGAGAGCGATATTGCGGTAAGAATAAAGGTGAGGCTATCAGTGCTCACCACTATTATGGAGTAAATCGGACAGCAACTTCTGGCATCTGCACATGTGCAGTTAAACACGGAAATCAGCAAGTTTCTGTCAGAGTTGCCCTGCTCCTCCAGAAGCCTCACTACACCGGTATCTCGCTGAGACTTCGCATTCAAATACATAGAACGGCATGAATTTGCAGTACTTACCCACTAGATGCCTACTAAGCCCGCCAGAACAAGTTAGGGCTGTATATTCAAGTATAAGATCATTTTTAATGGCGTGATAAGTCTTAATTACTTCCGAACAACCTCTCTGGCACTGAAAATGTACTTTTGCAAGTGTGGAGTCTCATTCTTCAGATTTAAAAAAATTAAAACAACTTAAAAAAAAAAAAATTATTTATCTCACTCTCTCTCTCAATTCCATCTTTCTTTCCTTCTCTATTTTGCTTTCTGTACATGATTCGGCATTGAATTAAACATTTTAACTTACACTCACTGGTTTGGACTGTGTTAGTGAGGATTCTTCAATCCGATTGGTTGAGGAGACATGCCATTGCTTGCCCTGTTCACACAAGTCCTAGATCCCCTGTAGAGTGCACCACGTTGCTTTGACTGTCTGATAACCGCAAATCAGTGTAAAAGCTCACAGAAAGTCTGTGGGCAAGTCTAAGTGTAATGTATGGAAAGCGGCGCTCATTTGCCACAGACCTCAAAATCCGGGCCAACGAATAGGCTTTAAAAAAAAAATTACTAGTAGGCAAATGTGGCATCTTTATATTCTGCTCTCCCCACTCATAATTACTACAATTTTACATAATAGGATTTAAGGTAGAGGCAAGGATTAATCAAGGATAGTCAGCATGACTTTGTCAGGGGGAGATCATGTCTGACCAATTTGATTGAATTTTTCGAGGGGGTGACTAGGTGTGTGGATGAGGTTAGTGCAGTTGATGTAGTCTACATGGACTTCAGTAAGGCTTTTGACAAAGTCCCGCATGGGAGACTGGTCAAGAAGGTAAGAGCCCATGGGATCCAGGGCAATTTGGCACATTGGATCCAAAATTGGCTTAGTGGTAGGAGGCAGAGGGTGATGGTCAACGGTTGTTTTTGTAACTGGAAGCCTGTGTCCAGTGGTGTACCGCAGGGATCGGTGCTGGGTCCTTTGCTGTTTATAGTGTACATTAATGATTTAGATATGAATGTAGGAGGTATGATCAGTAAGTTCGCAGATGACACGAAAATTGGTGGAGTGGTAAATAGCGAGGAGGGAAGCCTCAGGCTACAGGACGATATAGACGGGTTGGTCAGATGGGCAGAACAGTGGCAAATGGAATTTAACCCTGAAAAGTGTGAGATGATGCATTTTGGGAGGACTAACAAGGCAAGGGAATACACAATAAATAGTAGGATCCTAGGGAGGACAGAGGATCAAAGGGACCTTGGTGTGCATGTACATAGATCCCCGAAGGCAGCAGGACAGGTAGATAAGGTGGTTAAAACGGCATATGGGATATTATATTCTATGCCTCGGCTAATGAAGGCAAGAGCAGGGAGGTTATGATGGAGCTGTACAAAACGCTAGTTAGGCCACAGCTGGAATAGTGTGTGCAGTTCTGGTCGCCACACTATAGGAAGAATGTGATTGCTTTGGAGAGGGTGCAGAGGAGATTCACCAGGATGTTACCTGGGCTGGAGTGCTTCAGCTATGAAGAGAGACTGGACAGGCTGAGGTTGTTTTCCTTAGAGCAGAGATGGCTGAGGGGGGACCGGATTGAGGTGTACAAAATTATGAGGGGCATAGATAGGGTAAATAGAAAGGAACTTTTCCCCTTAGTAGAGGGGTCAATAACCAGGGGGCATAGTTTCAAGGCAAGGGGCAGGAGGTTTAGAGGGGATTTGAGGAAAGACTTTTCACCCAGAGGGTGGTTGGAATCTGGAACTCCCTGCCTGAAAGGGTGGTAGAGGCAGGAACCCTCACAAATTTCAAGAAGCATTTAGAGGAGCACTTGAAACATCATAGCATACAAGGCTACAGACCAAGTGCTGGAAAATGGGATTAGAATAGACAGGGCTTGATGGCCGGCGCGGACATGATGGGCCGTAGGGCCTCTTTCTGTGCTGTATAAATCTATGACTATCTTTGACTCTATGGCAGGGTTTACTTGCAATAATACACACACATACACGCATGAACAGCTAGCATCTACTGTTTCTGATGTTAATGCACAAATGCTTAACGAGTTTGTATAATATTCATATTTTAACAGGTGTTAACCAGTTTAATTTTTAAAAATGAATGGCTCTGCTAAAATAGTAAGTGAAGGAAAGTCATACAAGCAGTTTGAGCTTTCATCTACTAACTTTGCCAACAGTAAATTCTAGGCTACAGCAATTGTGTAAACCCTGCGTCTACTTAGCTAATCTATGGTACAGTAGCGTGGTGGTTATAGTAGTGCATTAGCAACCCAAAAGTCCCGAGTTGAAATCCCATGATAGCTAACTGAACTCAATAATCCTGGTAATTTCCAGGAATGCAGCAGAGAAAATAAAGTGATCAAGAAAGTTGCTGGATCGTCCTAAAAAATCCAACTGGTTCTTCAATGTCCTTCATGGAAGGGAATTGCATCCTCTACCTGTAACTACAGTTCAACCCACACTATATTTTTAACTCTTAATGCTCTCTGAAGTGGCCACTCATAGATTCATACAGCACAGAAGGAGGTCATTCAGCCCACCGTGTCTGTGCTGGAGCTTTAGAAGAGCTATCCAATTAGTCCCACTCCCCTGCTCTTTCCCCATCAAAGTTTCTTTTTCAAATATATATGAAATTCCCTTTTAACAATTACTATTGAATCTGCTTCCACCACCCTTTCAGGCAGTGCAATCCAGATCCATACGTAAAAATAAAAAACTAATTTCCCCCTGGATTCTTTTGCCAATTATCTTAAATCTGTGTCCTTTGGTTACTGACCCTCCTGCCAGTGGCAACTGTTTCTCCCTCAAGTTTACACGCAGTTGTAAAAAATAACAATTGCTACAGAAAGCATCACTTCCTTCACAGGGCCACTTGGGTGAACAATATATGCAGCTCTACCAACATTGCCCACAATCCGAGAACAAATAATAACCCAAGTAAAACAACACTTTTGTATTGAGTATGGATCACGGGGAGACATAGTGCCGGCAGTAGTAAATGTGTAAAAATATTTAAGAATTGCAAAGCTTGCGATATCATTGGGCAAACTGACCTAGATTCATTTTGCTGGCGTGAGATTCAACGGTAAGATTGTATGCTAGCTCTTTTAAAATAATTATAAACTGGAACATCCTAATCAGTTATGCACACAATTATTTTTTAAAATGTGAAACACTCTCATTTACGGGTTTAATCATACAGTTCTGCAATACTATGGTATACTGTAATACGAACCAATATCTAAAACAAAATTGTTTTTTGTGCAAAGGCACTGTGATTAAGACTGTCTTCTACTTTGAAAAGTGTATGTTAAATGATTTGACCAGGAGCCTAATGGCCATAGCTCCTTCTAAGGTGTCAGGTGAAAATGCTCCACTGTATTCCAGTAAAAATTGCTTTTCAGAACAGATTACTTTGGGTATTTTCTTTTGGTGAATTAATACTTCAAAACATTCAATAAGTTCAAGAAAAAAAAAAATCAATGTATAGGTATCCTGCCAGATTAGCAGATAAGGCAGCACGGTGGCATAGTGGTTAGCACTGTTGCCTCACAGCGCCAGGGACCCGGGTTCGAATCCGGCCTCGGGTGACTGTCTGTGTGGAGTTTGCACATTCTCCCCGTGTTTGTGTGGGTTTCCTCCGGGTGCTCCGGTTTCCTCCCACAGTCCAAAGATGTGCGGGTTAGGTTGATTGGCTATGATAAATTGACCCTTAGTGTTAGTGGGGTTACTGGGATAGGGTGGGATATGTGTTGATGTAGGGGTTACGGGGATCGGGTGGGATATGTGTCGGTGCAGGCTCGATGGGCCGAAATGGCCTCTATCTGCACTGTGGGGTTTCTGTGATTTCTGTGATTGTGAAAATCATAAACTGGTGAGTCTTTGTTGAGTTAGCGAATTGCATGCAGCCAGGATAGTAATTGGGGCGATACAATAGGCCTTCGTGTCCCTGGGCTAGGGAAAGATTTGGGGCGGGGGGAGGAGAGGGAGAGGAGAAAAATCAGCCGGAGATTAGCATTTCTCAAAGCTATTCAGCGACTTCTGCAAGAGAGTACATCTGTGCGGATATCAAGTGAGAACAGAGTTGTGTTTGGCTCCAATGCCCCCCTCCGGTAAAATAGCCTACTGACAGTTGACAGGAACTTGGACATGGTAAGGGAGGGCTGGCAGCACCTGTGAGATCAGACTGCAGCAAGCATGAGGGGAGGAAGTCAGCAAAAATAAAAGGTACATAGCAAACTCAAACCGAGATATTAAACTGTGTAGCGCGAGTCTGTTTTTTCCAAAAATCCAATCAACGCAGAATGTCTCGGAATGTTAACATGGATGTCGGCCTCTAAAAATGTACTGCAAGGACATGGTAAAATCATTTAACTCACCAGCACACGCAAAGTGTATCGTTGCCCAGAAATAGCCTCCTGGGTCAAACTGTAACAGAGGAAGTAAATTTTGTGTATGAGAGGAAAAAAAACATTCATTGCTTTGTAGCTCCCCTACATGGTGATTCAAGGAAACTGCAGCAGAAGCAAACTATACAAAATAACAATGTACAGTCCACACATTGCTGTCAGAGTACTGCATACAGTCAACAGAACAAATTTTAGGAATAGGAAAAAGTCATTAGGACCAATAAGCCCATCTCTTTTTGATAGATCATCCCCACTTACATTCTCACCACAACTTAGTTATACCACATCAACTGCATCAAAACTCAAACACTGCTAGCGTACAGATATACCCGAGACCCCACAGGCCAATAAAAAAATTAATCACTCCCTCTACAGTGAACAATGAATATCTAGAGGGCTTTTCAAATAAAAGATGGTTAGAGGAGAAAAAAATCTACCACAATCATTATATTGGACAGCGAATACAAGTAGCTTTCCATATGTAATGGTTTCCAACATTTAAACCCAAACTACACTTATGGCTTCAATTAAAATGTCCCAACAATATCAGGTAACAAATCTGAAATCAATAAATATTGTTAAGCCATCAATGAGTGGAAGCAGAAAGGGAACACTTTAAGCATTAATTCATCTCTCATGGACACAGTAACTGGCTGTAAGTGGATGTATATTATTACATCATGTATACTTGGAATCTGAGGCCCTGGAGATTATACATTCCTAAAGATCCCTAGTAAAATTATGCAGGTAGAACCGGTCACCTTAACCAGAATTAGGTGGTTTCCTGGTTTAATTTTTTTTACAACACAAAAACATTGGATAATATTGTGTTGAAGCACTTTTGCAGTCAGAACATTTATTGACCCAATTTAATGCGGAACTTGCTGTAGTGACCTTATTCTAAATAATTAGATAATCAAAAGAGATGTGCACATTGGAAAGCAAGTGCATAATACAGATCAAATGGTCTCAGATTCAAGCCAGTTAATCTCAGTTGGTGGCAGTGGGCACGCTAAAACTGAGCTGGGGTGGAAAAGAAAACGGGACAAGTTTCTCACTCCCATCGAGGGTGCTCGTCAGAAACTTGGGCAGAGGCTTGGAAACGAGTCATACTCACACAGGAGGTGGATAGCAGCACGAAGGCATGAATTTATCGCATTTGAATCTTACATTATGCAAAAATAATTATAAGCCGGGGTATCCTCAAGGCTTGATTAGAATCATTTTTGCTTAAAAGGCTCTGTAATTAGTACTTTAGTGCACGGGCTTGCTGCAGCCTGAAGTAATAGGACATTACTTCTCTAATGTAATTGCCCACACAATGTGCTCCTGTTCTCAGCTGAGGCCATATGGAGGGACAAGAATAAGATCTTGTGTCAGAAATCAGTTCAACTCCATGATGCAATTAATTCAGACAGCATGGAAATTAATATTAATTCATCATCAATTGGACTTAACTTTTCCTAATTCTGCTCCTGTGTGCATTTGAGTCAAGTTCATTCAAGGAGATTGTCTTCTATTGGGATATCATTGCTAATAAGATTTGGTGACAATCTGTGCAAAATTTTCATCTCACTGAAATATAGAGCATTAAGGAGATAGGCCTGCTTAACCCTTCCAGTGCTGGAAACAAGTTTATTCTTCCAGGTGTGGTGGGCCCTGGGAGAAGGGTTTGCCAATGATCAGCTGAATCTCTTCCTGTACTGCCATGTGAGAAAATCTCATTCCAAGTCTGTGCTTTTGATTGGCTGAAAAATCACTCCTTAATATAACTTTCTAACCAATAAGAGAGCTTTTTTTTTATAAAGACAGTCGATCCCACCTCGTAAACAGATAATGGGAGCCCAGAGGGGGAAAAGGTGTCACATTTTTGGGGATCAAGAGAGGACAAAATTTAAAAGCTAGGTTTCAATTATACAGCAAAAGGTCAAATTAAAGTTAGCAAAATAAAAGTAGGACAATGAGACAGTAGGGGAAGGGATGAGGGAAGCAAGCAGAATTAGTGTTGCACATGTTTAATTAGGTTTTAAAACGTTTGTTTTAGCTCTGAAGGATTAATGTTACTGAAATAAAGTTAATCAGATGGTGGCAGTGGAGTAGCTTGATTACTAGAATTTTAAGTGTTTATTTCAGCAAAGTTACTGGTGTGGGGGGGTGGGAGGGGGGGGAAGAAGAGTAGAGTAATTTCCATTAACCTGTCATCAGTCTCAGAATTAATGAAGAGCTAGGTTAGAAAGTGTTGGCCTGTATAGCATTTCATAAATGAAGAAAGTCCACTTTGCTGGACCTGCTAACCGGCAAAGTTCTGGGAGAACTTTAGATTGTACTGCTCTCTTAATCCCACGAGTAAAAAAAAAATAATAGGGAAAATGTAATTAGACCCCAACACAATCTAAATTCATAACAGGAACACGTGTGATAGATAAAGAATCTTGCTGTAGCACATAGACATTACTTATCCTGATTGAATGTTTTTGCTCAAGTTAACAGATTTAGGAACAGTGGAGAAATTCACTGCAATTAATCCCAATTTACTCAGTCCCGTAAACAGAGGGCTATAAAATTGATATTGACCAAGAATTTTTTTTTTTTTTTTTTTTTTAAATTTGTTGGGGAAATGAAGCAAATCATCTTTTGGCAGTTTCCTCCGGGTGCTCCAGTTTCCTCCCACAGTCCAAAGATGTGCAGGTTAGGTTGATTGGCTATGATAAATTGACCCTTAGTGTTAGGGGGATTAAATACGTGGGGTTACGGGGATAGGGTGGGATATGTGTTGGTGTAGGGGTTACGGGGATCGGGTGGGATATGCGTCAGTGCAGGCTCGATGGGCCGAAATGGCCTCTATCTGCACTGTGGGGTTTCTGTGATTCTGTGAATTGATAATAACAGGTATAAATATAATTCACAAAGTGCTTTCAAAAGGATTATTGCATTAGAGCACAGCTCAAAACGCAGCAGAAAATGTTAACAATCTGTGAACATTATGATGTATATGAGACACGATACTTTATGTACAGTTGAACAGTAACATTTAAACATGGTGACTGAGGCAAGTAGTGCATAGGGCAGAGGCTGCTCACTTACCTGAGGGTCGTTCAATGGCAAATTAACAGCAGCTAGGAGAATCATCAACACACTAAAAGGAATGGGTCAGAGAGAAGAAATCAGCAAGCTCCAATTATGGTTACATCTTGTACCAAAGACCAACAGCTAAACATTCCTTAGCAATAGAATGCTGCACAATTTTTTTTAATGGGACAGGTAAGTAGTTAACAGTTTATTTGGAGCTGTGTTAAGTTGCTTCCCCAATATAGGAACAAGATAGGCCATTTGGCCCATCAAACTTGCGCTGCCATTTTTTTTTTTACCCATGGCGTTTTTTTCAATCTTTTTCATGCTAATTTCCTGCCCTTTTTCCCCAAACTCTTATTTTCGACGCAAGTCTGTATCTCCTTTGTAAACCGCAACTGCTCTGCATCTATCGCCTGCTGTGGTAGCTCACTCCAGATCCTCAAAACAGTTTGCTACAAGTTTTTCTGGATTCACTCTTAACTGGCTTAACCTGCACTTCTGAAGGCACTGACTCGTGCTATGGTGCAGTTCCATAGACAACAGCAGCCCTCCAGGTATCTGGCTTCACACAAGGACCTGGACGATGACGGTTGGTATGATTATACTGTGCTGGGTATTAGAGCGAGGCCCAAAACTGAACTCCTCTGTCTACAGGTACACAAATTTTCCAGCAAGGGTCACTGAATAGTAATTAGAAGTGGGTACCCTGGTGATTTTTCTTTTTCATTGTCCAGTGGCACTCAGGCACAGGGGTGAATTGTAGCCTCCATCCCTTTAACCCGAGATCAGTCAACACAGCACAGATCAGGGAGTGATCCTGCATGTTCTTGGCTGTGTAGTTCAGTAGCACACCAGGCGGTGTATTTATCCACTGAGCTCGGAGGGAAGCCCTGATCAAATTAAATTAACCAAATATGCTGGAGAAATTGGATAGTTACCCCAGATGATTTCTTAAAAAAGTATGAGAACTGCTCCCATAGTTTAACTGCTGGTTCCAAAATCCCTCTGGTGATGAATTCAAGATTTTACGATTTGAACTTGCATCTGGAGGTCACCCAGTTAGTTTTCCCCTGCTTCTTCTGATATTTTCGTAGGTTTACTCAGCTGTAAACTACACAACTCTCCAAAACAGAACATTCAGCACAAACTCATTCACTGGTAATCCTGATCTATAACATTTGGCAAATGTGTAGAAGGGCGAAACATAAGCAACAGCACTGAACAAACTTACCTGAGAGATTTAGTGAAAGACAATTTCTGTGTAAAGGAAAAGAAAGGATAGGATTTGTAATCACAATTAAAAGCTATAGAGTGTTAGCAGTCAACCTCTTATATAGTAACACAAAATCAACATTTAAAATGCATAATAAATGCACAAATGAAATTTCATCACAGCACGAGAACATCTGGCTTATCAGCCTGTGGTGGTGCTGGCTCTACAGCGCAGCTATCTACTTTAATCCTATTTCCTTGCTCTTTCCAGATATTGTTTATAATGTTTTTCAAGTGTTAATCCAATTCCCACTTGAGTGTTATAATGCACTCCGTTTGAAAAGTCACTTCTTGTAATGCATTCCATATTGCTATAGCCCTTTGTGTGAGAAACATTTCTTCTAACCTCCCCATACGGCTTTATATGACATTCCATGTTCATCAGGGCGAGGAGCGCTGTTATGTATTGTGTGTTCTCCTCCCACCTGCGGTGGCGCTGTCACAGCAGATACATGGTTGGGTGTTCTCGGTTAAGTTTAGCTCTCTTTGATTTGTCATCGACATGCATTTGTAGATAAGCCTGGCATAAGTCTATTTTGCTGAAGTTTTGCCCTCCGGCCAGGCCCGTAAAAAGATCATCAATGAGGGGAAGAGGGTACTGTTCCGCAGACAGCACCGGGTTAATAGTCACTTTAAAATCCCCGCAGATTCGAACAGATCCATCCTTTTTCAGGACAGGAACAATGGGTGTGGCCCATTTGCTCACGCTCACAGGCTCCAGGACTCCATTCTCGACTAAGGCCTCCAAGTTAGCCTCAACTTTTGGCCTAATTGCATAGGGTACAGGTCGGGCTTTGTGAAACTTCGGTTTGCTGTCAGGTTTAATGTCCAGTCTCACGCTGATCTTTTTCATGCTCCCAAGTTCCCCATTGAAGAGTTCTGCATGTTTGTTTAACACTGCAGTCAGACCTGACTCCCCTTTTGACATCATGCGGACTGCAGGCCAGTCCAGCGTGATTTTCTCTAGCCACGCACGTCCCAGTAGCGATGGGTAATTTCCCTTTACCACATAGTGGCAGTTTCGCAGTCTGTCCGTTCGATTTAACTGTCACCTCAATGGCGCCTCTCATGGCCACAGGTTCGCCGGTATACATCTTTAGCACAATGTTTGTTGGCTGAAGGGTAAGATGCTTTAGCATTTTGTTGTAGACAGTGTCTGAAACAAGGGACACAGCCGCGCCTGTGTCCACCTCCATCCGCACTGATTGTCCCTCCACCAGTGGTGACACCCAGTAGCCATTTGAACCACCTGCAACCGTCAGTATGTGCACCTCTTCCTCCTCAGAGATGTTGCTCCCCTCTGTTTTGCTTGTTCCATCATACTGCACTGAATGAACACTCTTTTTCCTCTCTTGTCCAAATACAGACATTTTGCTTTCATGCTTCCCAGCTCTGTCTGTTCTTTTTTTTAACCTCTACAGGCGCGTTCAATGTGACCCTTTTTAGCCACAATTTCGGCATTCCAGCTCTGTACACCAGCAGTCATTAGCGTGATGGCCCGTTCTCCCACAACCGTAACATGTGCCGTTCCGCGCACCTTTAGGCTCAGACGACACCTTGTGAACTCTCCCTGTTGAACTCAACTGGTGAGCCTCCTTTTCCACCATCTCCATGGAGACACTAACTTCAATGGCCTTTTCAAGAGTAAGGTTGTCCTCAGTAAGAAGGCACTTCTGTGTGGCTGCACTTTGCAGACCACACACAAGTCTATCTCTAATGGTGTCATTCAGCACCTCCTTGAACTCGCAGTGTTCGGACAACCTTTTTAAAGCAGCAATAAACATCGTCACTGATTTCCCCCTCCTCTTGATTCCGTTTGTGAAATCTAAATCTCTCAGCAATAACCAGAGGTTTTGGTGAAAAATGTGCTCCAAGAATTTCCACTAGTTGCTTATATGTTTTAGTTCCTGGCTTATCTGGCTGCACAAGGCTGCGAAGTAAATTGAATGTCTTGGCCCCATTACACTCAAAAAGGTAGGCACGACCTTTTCATTTGCCACCGCATTCGCCAATACAAAATAGTCAAAATGTTCCGTATAAGCGCTCCATTGCTCCACATTTTCATCAAAATCACCAGTTTCCTAATATAGTAGCCATCTCACGTTTCAAATTAAAATTTCTGTTCACTCACTGCACCCGTAATGTTAATGTGATGCTGCAAGCTCTGTTCCGAGTGTTTTGTAGTCGAAAACAAGAAAGTTCCCACAATGCAGATTCATCCCATCCTCGTCGCCACTTTGTTGTGTCGGTACCTTTCTACCTAGACACAATTAGAACTCAGAACCCAGAGATTCAAACATGAGGTGCTTTATTCAGGAAGGAAAGGGAAGTTCTGGAGAGTTCTGAACAAAGAGAGCTAAACTTAACCAAGAGAACACCCAACCATGTATCTGCTGTGACAGCGCCACCGCAGGTGGGCGGAGAACACACAATACATAACAAGCGCGAGTACAGAAGGCAGCATCATTCCACAGTTTGGGTTTGGTGTTACAATGAAGCAGCTCCAGGTGAGAGGCAGTTTCTTCTGCTCTGTGCAACATGTCCTGACCCCACCCACAGAGGAGCACCATCTTATACATCAGAACACTTCTGCTCGTCATCCTGTGAGGGACAAGTGCTAATTCAATCCTGGACTCTGCATCGTTTTGTGTTGTGGACTGGTGCTTACTGGAAACTAGATTGAGGCTGCCTCATTGTACTTTGAACCCTAAAAGTCCTTAGTGAGAAAAGATGTTTAGCAAACAAGCTGGAGCAGATTCAAAAACCATGTCCCAGAAGTGAAAGTTGAGCATTATAACCAGAGTGTACAATCCATTTTCTATAGCTCATTTTAAGAGTGCATAATTTTGTTCTTGGGATCTGGATGATGCTGCCAAGGCCACATTTATCTCCCTTCTCTAGCCACCCCAAAGAAGGTGGTCGTGGGCCTCCGTGAGCCACTGCCTTCCTTGTGATCATAGTGCTCCCACAAAATATATTAAATAGGAAATTCCAGAATTATGATAGTGACAACGAAGAAATGGCAGTATATTTCCAAGTCAAAATGATGGTGTAACTTGGAGGGGAGTGAAGGTGATGGTGTTCCCATGATATTGCTGCTCCTGTCCTTTTTGGTGGGCTGGGAAGTGCTGTTGAAGTAAGTTTGGTGAGTTACTGCGATGCATCCTGCAGTACATACTGCAGCCAGTGTGCTGGTGGTGGAGGAGGGGATGTCAAATTCAATGACAGGCTGGCAATCAAGCAGGGACTGCTTTTTCCTGGATAGTGTTAAGTTTCTCAAGTGTTGTTGCAGCGCCACTCATCCAGGCAAGTGGTGAATATTCAATCACCTCCTGACTTGAGCTTTGCAGATGTTGTAGAGACTTTGGTCGAAGGTTGTTTTTGTGACTGGAAGCCTGTGTCCAGTGGGGTACCACAGGGATCGGTGCTGGGTCCTTTGCTGTTTGTGGTCTACATTAATGATTTGGATATGAATGTAAAAGGTACGATCAGTAAGTTGGCAGATGACACGATAATTGGTGGGGTGGTAAATAGCGAGGAGGGTAGCCTCAGTCTGCAGGACGATATAGATGGGTTGGTCAGATGGGCAGAACAGTGGCAAATGGAATTTAACCCTGAAAAGTGTGAGGTGATGCATTTTGGAGGGACTAACAAGGCAAGGGAATACACAATGAATGGTAAGACCCTAGGAAAGACAGAGGATCAGAGGGACCTTGGTGTGCATGTACATAGATCCCTGAAGGCAGCAGAACAGGTGGATAAGGTGGTTAAAAAGGCATATGGGATATTTGCCTTCATTAGCCGAGGCATAGAATATAAGAGCAGGGAGGTTATGATGGAGCTGTACAAAATGCTGGTTAGGCCACAGCTGGAATACTATGTGCAGTTCTGGTCGCCACACTATAGGAAGGATGTGATTGCTTTGGAGAGGGTGCAGAGGAGATTCACCAGGATGTTACCTGGGCTGGAGCGCTTCAGCTATGAACAAAGACTGGACAGGCTGGGGTTGTTTTCCTTGGAGCAGAGAAGGCTGAGGGGGGACCTGATTGAGGTGTACAAAATTATGAGGGGCATAGATAGGGTAGATAGAAAGGAACTTTTCCCCTTAGTAGAGGGGTGTGGTGTATGTGCCTTTAAGAGCCCCCTGTGTACTGTAATGCCGGTAATGGCCACTCGGGCTATATAAGCCTGTATATTGTCTTGTATCTGTTAGTTCACCTCCAGACTTTGTCCAGTAAACACCTGTAAACCAACTCCTGCATTCCATGTCTTCATTAACACACGGATACAACAGTGGTGACGAATTGGAAACGGACTTACCTGCAATTCGGCAGCACCTCAAGGAGATCGATTCCTCAGACGAAGGAAGAAGAAAAAAAGAAAAAAAAACTGGGTTTCACCAGCTAGCCAGGCTGGTGGCAGGTACTGCAATAATCCTTCCTGGGCGGCGGGCTGGGGCTCGATCGGCTGGCTCTACAGCAGGGCCAAGCCGTGAAGGCGCAGGCAAACAAATACAAAGGGTGGAGCACTCAGGAGACGGCCAGCTCTGCAAAGCAGGTCGGCGTTCAGACCACGCAGAGGGCGGGGAAAGTCCCAGAGAGTCCGGCGGGAACAAGTCTCCGACTATTAAAAATATTTGTATAAATAAAAACCGCGGAGAACAGCGTTGTCAGCAGCAACAGCGGCGGGAAAGCGCGGAAGGCGCCATTTTTTCTTCAGCAAGGAAGAAAGGAAAGCGCGGGAGGCGCCATTTTTTTTTAGGATGCCGAAGACTGGCAACATTACTACTTTCGATACTGATGTAGAGGATTTGGCCACATATGTGGAAAGAGTGGAAGTATATTGCACAGCGAATGAAATAAAGGATGATAAAAAGGCATCGGTACTTCTAAATCTAATGGGCGCAAGGACATACAGGCTGTTACGAAACTTAATCACTCCAGCCAAACCGATGGACAAGAATTTTAAGGAGATTGTTGATACCCTACACTGCCAATTCGGGGCAGGACTGGCAGATTCTCTACGAGACAAATTCGTCTGCGGTCTCCTAAGTGAAGGAACACAAAAAAGGCTACTTTCGGAGAAAGATTTGACACTGGACAAGGCTTTCAGTGTAGCTGTATCATACGAAGCAGCAGCAAGAGGAGCTGCAGAGATACAGCAAGAGGAGCTGCAGAGATACAGCAAAAGCCACAGGACTTCGGCACCCATGAAATGACACGGGGTTTCGAGAGATGTTATCGCTGCGGCAGATCCACCCATGACCAGAGGGACTGCTGGTTCAAGGACAAAGCATGCAGGCAATGCGGAAAGACGGGACACATTACACGTGTATGCCGATCTGGAAACAAAAAATCCACTGACAGAAAAAAAATCAATAAGGAAAAGTACAGAAAGGTACAAATGATGACGGACAGTAGCTCCGAAGACCAGAAGAGCGATAGCGACTCCGGAAACAAGAGACTAAGCTCTCTCAAATTACATAATGTAATTGCCAAAGAAGATTACCAGACCATGTGGGTTACCCTCACGATAGCGGGGTTCCCCAGTTAAAATGGAGCTAGGTACAGGATCAGCTCTGACCGTCATAAATCGACGGGATTACGAGCGGCTATTTCCGCATATACCTTTAAAAGACACATCCATTATCTTGAAAACATATACGGGGCAGAAAGTATACCCCAAAGGAAAAATAAGGGTGCCTGTTGTATACAACGGCAAGGAAATACAGAAGTTGTATTTATACGTTCTGCAAGATGGTGGTCCACCACTGTTGGGACGTGAATGGATCAGGAAGATACGTTTGGACTGGCACTCCATTCAGGCACTGACGGTGACCAGTAAGAAAAAAAATGATGATGACATCATACCTGAACGATTAAAAGACATCTTGGCCAACGCCAAAGAAGTGTTCCAACAGGAACTAGGAACCTTGAAAGGCGTCACCGCCTCAATAAAGGTGGAAGGTGCGGCAATTCCCAAGTTTTTTAAGGCAAGGCCGGTGCCATACGCAGTTCGTCCAGCAGTCGAGGCAGAGCTGGAGAATTTGGAAAAGACAGGCGTGTTATCCAAGATAGATTGGAGCGAGTGGGCAACACCCATCGTCCCAGACATGAAGAAAATGTTAAATAATGATAAATCTGAAGAACAGAGAAAAATTTGCATCTGTGGGGACTTCAAGGTGACTGTAAACCCAGTCCTTCACACGGTACAGTATCCTCTTCCGAGGATAGAAGATATTTTCGCCTCACTATCCGGAGGGAAATGTTTTACAAAAATTGACTTGGCACAGGCATATCTACAGATGGAGGTTGAGGAGGCCTCTAAAAAGTATCTCACAATAAACACACACAAAGGCCTGTACCAGTACAATCGACTGGTTTTCGGAATAGCATCAGCTCCAGCTATCTGGCAAAGAGCTATGGAACAAGTCCTGCAAGGGATTCCTGGGACTCAATGCTACCTAGACAACATCCTTGTAACAGGAGAAAACGACAACGAACACCTTGCCAATTTGGAGAAGGTGCTCACTAGGCTGAGAGAACGGGGCCTACGAGCAAACCGCCCCAAGTGCGAATTTTTCCAGAAACAAATATCATATTGTGGCCACATAATTAATGAAGAAGGGTTGCATAAGTCCCCTGAGAAAATTGAAGCGGTCATAAAAGCACCAGCACCTGAAAATGTCTCACAATTAAGGTCGTTCCTGGGATTGATAAATTACTATCATAAATTTTTACCGAACTTGTCAACTGTTCTGCACCCTCTTAACGAACTGCTACAAACGGGAGTAATTTGGGAATGGAGCGAGGACTGTAAATGTGCCTTCCATAAATGTAAAGGCTTGATCACGCCCAAGGAAGTTTTGGCTCATTACAACCCATCACTGCCAATCAGACTGGCGTGCGATGCATCCCCTTACGGCGTACGAGCGGTATTATCACATAGATTCCCTGATGGCTCAGAACGGCCGATAGCTGTTGCGTCACGCTCATTGAACTCAGCTGAGCGTAACTATGCCCAGGTCGACAGGGAAGCACTCAGCCTGGTATGGGGAGTGAAGAAATTCAACCATTATCTACACGGACAAAAATTTACCTTGTTGACTAACCATCAACCCCTCGTCTCCATATTCAACCCTAAAAAGGGTGTTCCCATTATGACAGCGCAAAGGCTACAGAGGTGGTCCCTTTTCCTAGGGGCACACCAATATGACATAGAATACAAAGGATCAAAACAGCATGGGAATGCTGACGGTTTATCGCGCCTACCGTTGCCAACGGTAGAAGAGGCACCTACAGTAGACCCAGTGGAGATATTCCACTCAACCATAGTGGAATGTCTACCAGTAACAAATTCTGCCATTGAAAAGGAAACGAGAAATGACCCGACTCTCTCACGAGTCTACGATTTAACGGTGAAGGGATGGCCAGCACATGGCGAACCACTGTTGCCAGCATTCTCGCAAAGAAGAGAACAGCTGTCAGTGTGCCGAGGAACCTTGATGTGTGGATCCAGAGTGGTGATTCCACCCAAACTCCAGGATAAAGTGCTAAAGGAGCTTCACGAGGGGCATCTGGGTGGAGTGAAAATGAAGAACCTAGCCAGAGCGTTTGTGTGGTGGCCAGGTATCGATGGAGACATCGAAGAAATGACCAAGAGCTGCCTAGGATGCCAGAAGGTCCAAAACGCCCCACCACAAGCCCCTCTACATCCATGGGAGTGGCCCTCATCTCCATGGCAAAGGGTACACATCGACTTTGCTGGTCCATTTATGGACTCAATGTTCTTAATCGCGGTTGATGCACACTCCAAGTGGCCGGAGGTAATAAAGATGTCCTCCACCACCACGGAAAAAACCATCACAGTATTAAGGACCATATTTGCCAGGAATGGGCTGCCTGAACAGATCTGTTCTGATAATGGACCGCAATTTGTGTCCGAAGAATTCAGGAAATTCTTAAAAAACAATGGGGTTAAGCACTACACGTCCGCCCCATACCATCCCGCCACCAATGGATTGGCTGAAAGGTTTGTCCAGACCTTCAAGAAGGCCATAAAGGCCATGGGTAATGAAGACATAAAACTTCAGCATAAGGTAGATAAATTCTTGTTTGCATACAGGAATGCAACACATGTGGTTACAAACCAAACTCCCGCCATGATGTTCTTCAATAGAAGCCTAAGATGCCGGCTGGATTTGATCAAGCCAAACATCAGAAGGGACGTGGAGAACCGGCAATTTCAAGGCATGAATGAAAGGCCAACTAGAACCTTCCAGATAGGTCAACAAGTTTTGGCCCGGGACTACCGTACCGAGAAATGGCAGCCTGGAACTATTTGCACACGACTAGGACCGCTGATGTATACCGTGGACATTGGAGAAAGCATAATAAGGCGCCATGCTGACCAGATCATAGAGTCATCCGAAAAGGGACAACCTACACCACAACTCTATACGCCTAATGATGAAGTAGAGATACCCATAGTATCTACCTCCGATCCGGTGATACTGGAACCAGATGAACCCGACACTGGCATTCAAGCCGAATCAGCCTTGCCAAAAGAACCTACTACACAACCGAGGCATTATCCGGACCGAGCCAGGAAGCCTCCAGAGAGACTGACTTATAATTGATTAACTGCAGCAATGTGTAGAGTATTGTTCTTGTAACATGTTAATTAATGATTACTTAAAATATTATGTACTGGTTGTCTAAAAGGGGAGGAATTGTGGTGTATGTGCCTTTAAGAGCCCCCTGTGTACTGTAATGCCAGTAATGGCCACTCAGGCTATATAAGCCTGTATATTGTCTTGTATCGGTTAGTTCACCTCCAGACTTTGTCCAGTAAACACCTGTAAACCAACTCCTGCATTCCGTGTCTTCATTAACACACGGATACAACAAGGGGGCATAGATTCAAGGTAAGGGGCAGGAGGTTTAAAGGGGATTTGAGGAAGAACTTTTTCACCCAGAGGGTGGTTGGAATCTGGAACTCACTGCCTGAAAGGGTGGTAGAGGCAGGAACCCTCAACATTCAAGAAGCATTTGGATGAGCACTTGAAATGCCATAGCATACAAGGCTACGGACCAAATGCTGGAAAATGGGATTAGATTAGACAGGGCTTGGTGGCCGGCGCGGATGCGTTGGGCCGAAGGGCCTCTTTCTGTGCTGTATAACTCTATGACTTTGAGGGTCAGGAGGTGACTCACTCATTGCAGAGTATCCAGGCGCTGTCCTCTTGTGTATCTCACGATGTTGATATGGCTGGACCAATTAAGCTTCTGATCAATGGTGACCACCAGGATGTTGATGGTGGGTGGTTCAGCAATGGTGGTGCCAGTGAAGGTCAAGCAGAGGTGATTTGGCCTTTTCTTGTTGGAAATGGTTAATGCCTGGCACTTGTGGTGTGACTGTTACCTGCCACTTGTCAGCCCAAGCTGTATGTTGTTGACTGCTGTAGGCGGGCATGGGCTTCTTCATTACTGGAGGAGTTGTGAATGGGGCTGAACACTGGAATGATCAGTCAACAGCCCAACCTCTCAACCTTAACAGTGGGAAGGGTCAGCCCGGACCCCTCAAATCCCAACAATTTTCCTCTGAGGCACACATCAATCATACTGTTCAACGTATCCTTGGAGTTCTTACTGATTACCATAGCTTAGTAAATAGTAGCATTACTGAAAAAGACATTTTACTGTTGTCAACAATCTCGACTCATCTCACTTTTATACAGTTCATCTCTGTCCCTTCCCTTCTCCCTTGCTGGACTTCTCTCTTCCCCTCCATGGCAATGGGCTTCCACAAACATATATTACAAGCACACAGACCTGTACAACTACTGGGATCATACAGCTGCCCACCTCATTTCCTGCAACAACTCTTTCTTTTGACCAGTTGCTCTGTTGCTGTTGCATCTGTTCTGAAATGCCCTTTTACCACAGCTGTGTTTTTCCCATTAGTTAACAGGACCCTCGATGATCTGTTTTCATCCCTTCTTTCCTTACCTTCCACCCTACCAGCCTCCACATTTGTCAGAACATCATTGTAATTTCCACCAACTTACAACATGATCTCACCACCAAGCACATCTCCTTTCAGGAAGTACTGCTTCCTGTGCAATGCCCATGTTCAATCTTCCATGATCCCAATTTGCAGCTGCCCTTGTCCTGGCAGTTTTCCAACTGCAGTAGATAGGCAATACTTGTCCACTTACCTCTTTTTTATACTATCGTTCAAGGTCCCAAAATTGCTCCTTTGAGAGACATCAACTTGCTTGTATTTCTTGCAATCTAATATACTTTATTTAATGGACACAGTGCTGGTCTCCTCTAGCCTGGGGGCTGGGGGCAAATGCAGATTTGCATTTCATTTGCCCCCATTTTGGATTTTGTGTGTGTGTGTGTGTGTGTGTACCTTTAATTACCCTATGAGAGTTATTTTCATGCCTTTTCACTGCCTTACTGAGAGGCTCTTTGTATAGTATCTACCAGTTTTTTCACCTCTTTTCAGAAAAGCTGCTGGCCATTCAACCTACTCAGCTCCTCTGTGTGACAGGTGTCTTCTGTACTGAATCTTGATTTCTACCTCTCCCTCCCCTTTTCATTTTGTTCAGTCCTATTAAGGGTCTCGCCTGTCTACTAGTTCCAGTTCTGACTAACATTCTATACTTGAACTATTAACTCATCTTTTCTCTTGTCAGATGCGGAAAAACCTGCTGTCCATTTGCAGCATTTTCAGTGATTGTTACACTGAAAAGAAAAATCCTACAATGTTGATTCAGCAAAAATGAAATGGCATTTAAATGGCACAGCTTCACTGATAGCTGGCAAATTATACTTGACCCACTTTGAATATTGGATCAAATCAAAGCTCTCAATGGGCTTGGCTCACCGTCCCCGGTGCGCATACATCAATCTCATTACCAGCACCAGTCTAACAGCCCCAGGGGCGGCAGGTTACACTTGTACTGTTAATGAGGTTCACCGGACTCCATTCACGTGTTGGCAACAGCTGCTTTACTGGAGCTGACAGAAGATGAAAAGAGATTCAAGCTGTTCTTTGTGGAGGGTGTGAGAGGAAGTTAAATAGGGATAGAGATCCTAAAGGAACTGATACACCCGGTTATACTAACAATTAGATAAAAAGATTTGTATTTTACACAGCGCCTTTCATGACCTCAACACATCCCGAAGCACTTTACAGCCAATGAAGTACTTTTGAAGTGCAGTCACTGTTGTAATGTATGAAATGCAGCAGCCAATTTGCGCACAGCAAGCTCCCACATACAGCAATGTGATAATGATCAGATAATCGGTTTGTTTTATGTTGATTGAGGGATAAACATTGGCCAGGGCACCGGGGATAACTCCCCTGCTCTTCTTCGAAATAGTGCCATGGGATCTTTTACGTCCATCTGAGAGAGCAGACGGGGCCTCGGTTTAACGTCTCATCCGAAAGACAGCACTTCCGACACTGCAGCACTCCCTCAGCACTACACTGGATTTGTCAGCCTAGATTTTTGTGATCAAGTCTCTGGAGCGGGACTTGAACCCACAACCTTCTGACTCAGAGACACGAGTGCTACCCACTGAGCCACGCCTGACATAATATGAAAGGATATTCAAGCTGTTGTTTGTGGGGGGGAGGAAAGAGAGAGAGGAAGTTAAACAGGGATAGAGATTCTAGAGGAACTGGTACACCTGGTTATACTAACAATTAGATGTTCGATCTATGCTGAAACCAGGGTCAATTGCTAGTAAATTGCTAGTACATCAAAACATCTTCTTTAGAAATACAAAAGCACTCATCAATGCATTCAGGAATTTAAATATTTTCACTACAAAATGATCCGACGTATTGTGGGGGGGGGGGGGCGGAAGAGAGGAAGTGTTTAGTTATGATGCTCCAGCCATCATGAGTGTGGGGAAGGCTCGACGTACCAGCTAGTCTTCTCCTGTCTGTCAACTGCATACTGAATGTTTACACTGTTAAAAAAAAACTTCGCAATACAGCTCAAATATAAAAGGAAAATGCTACCACTATTAATCTGTACCTCTTTCCCGGTAATTTTCAGGAAGATGCTGGCAACAACCTCCAATCCATTCTGAAGCACCAAGAAGAATGGAATAGGCTGGAAGGTAAATAATAAAAGTAAATGAAGAGATCAAGGTCATCACTTTCAAAACAAATAGTAATCTGTTGGAATTCTACTGCTAGGTTCAAATCTCAGAAACCAGCTGCATGTGTGTTTGTTTATTTATAGAGAGGGGCTTAAGAAGGATTCTTGACCGAATAGGACGTGACCAGTCTTTTGTAGATGTATCACACTTGTAGTTTGAATAATGGAAAGGGAGCACACACACACCATCAAGTGACCTTAAACATGCCCAAGCTGTTTTCATTTGTGGTATCAGCAGGAGACAGGCCTAGTGAATTGAGAGGAAGTTAAGCAGACAGGAGTACTTGGCACTCCACCTAATGGCACAGTTAAGAACTGAAGGACAAAAAAAAAAAAAATTTGCAAAAAAGGGCAGCAACGGACTGAAACGGGGACTGTGTCTCAGCACCTTGGGCAGTTTCTACATTTTTACTATGTGGACTTCTTTCAGTTTTCTCTTTTTTTTTTTTTTTTTAAATTCAGGAGTTAAACGGCAGATACTCAGCAACTCTGGGGGCAAACGGAGAGATGTCTATTGTGCTGGCAGCCAACAAGAGGGCGAGCAGAGCCAAGCACAGAGCACCTGCAAAGGTAACAGGAAATAGGCTACAGATGAAACAAGAGAAACTTGGCCTGGCACAGTATTATAACCTCAGACTGAAAACAGGCCAGTATCATGGAATGACAATAGAAAAATGAAATGTAAAGTACTGCACACAAGAATGTAAAAATGGGTGACACACGTACTCCATGAATGTTGTTGACATAGCTCAGGTTGAGAGATTTGGGAGTCCTAGGGGGCTCGTCATGTCCAACCAAAACACAGCAACAATCAACAAAGCCAATAGAATGTTGAACTACTTAACTAAAACTGTAGAATACAAGTCAGAGGAAGTCTGTACAGTTCTCTGGTCAGACATCACCTTGAATGCTGTATCCAGTTCAGGTCAGAGAGATAAAAGGAGGCAAGTGCTGGAAGCAGTGCAGAGAAGAGCCAAGACGTGGATCGCTAATGTCAAAAATCTGAGTTATGAGGAAATTCGGGCTTATCAGCCCGGAAGGAGGTGTCCGAGAGGTGATTTTATAGACGCATATAATAGATAGTTAAGGGATGAAAAAAGGTAAATCGAGAATATTACTTTAAAGTAAACTGGGAGTGTAGGACCAGGGAACACAAATTCAAACTAGTATAATATAAATTCATATAAATACTGGAGGTGACCCACTTAATCAAGATTTCACAGGATACTTTTTAAAAACAGGCCATCAGACTGCCAAACCATGCCATTTACAGGGCTGCTCCGTGGAGCTTTCTAGAACACCCATTGTGTTAGTGATACAACAAGCATGGATTTGCTAAGCGCAAGTATTGTTTGACAAAGTTAAGACTGACTGATTGGATAAAAGGAATGCAGTAGATGTGATGTGTATGGATTTACTGAAGGCAGTTGATAAGGTGTCTCACAGGCTTGTTACAAAAATTTGGTGCACACATACAAGCTGTCAGCGTTTTAACCATTGTTTTAAGCCGTGTGTCAAGCTAGTCAGTGTTTCACAAGAAAAATCTTTCTTTTTTTAAAACCACTGGTAAAACTCTCCTGCAACTGTACTTTCAAATTCCCAACCGTCCAGCCTTTGGCCCTCCATTCACCATGACATTTCTGCAGCTACCAATCTGCTCAATCACACCCTCGTCTCACCTGTGATGCCCTAGTTCCCATTGCTCTCTCACCCTGGTCCTTCCCCCGATACAGCCCTCGTCTCTGCTTCCTTAAGTCCAAGGGACACAGGCTTGGATGTTTATTGTGGACAACTGGGTTAGCCATTCATCGTCAGATCTGGCTGGACCAATTAAAAGTATTGTCAGGTCCTGCTCTCCTCTGCCAAAACTGCTCACTATTCCAGAAACATCCTGGAATGCAAAGATACCACCCACCCCGCCCCCCGCCTACTCCTCTCCGTAACAAAAAGTCTTCTTAAAACCTTCTCCCCTGGCTCCTCCACCCTCACCTCCAGCAACAAGCGTGAGGAGCTCATGGACTTCACGGTCACTAAGATGGAGACCAAACGTTCAGCTGCGTTTGCTGCTTCCCTCCCTCCCCCTAGCCCACCGGGCCAAACATCCCCAAATTTCCTCCCGCCCTAGTCCTGATGTCGCATATTTCTCTAGTTTTTCCTCCTATCTCCCCTCATGATCTCGCTGCGCTCATCTTGCCCATGAGACCCACCTCCTGCTCCCTCGACCCTATTCCCACCAAACTGCTGACCACCCAACTTCCCTTCGTGGCCTCAATATTAGCCTATATTGTTAACAGTTCTCTCCCCCGCCCCTTCAAATCTGCCGTCATTATCCCCCTCCTCAAAAAACCCACCCATGACCCCTCTGTCCTTGCAAACCACCGCCCAATCTCCAACCACCCTTTCCTCTCCAAATTCCATGAGCATGCCGTCGCTTCCCAAATCTGTGCCTATCTTTCCAATCAGGTTTCTGCTCATGCCACAGTACTGAAATGGCTCTTATCAAATTCACACATGGCATCCTATGTGACTGTGACCATGGTAAATTATCCCTCCTCTGTGTTTGCGACTTGTCTGCAGCCTTCGACACGGCTGATCACTCCATCCTCCTCCAACGCTTCTCCTCCTTCGTTCAGTTGGGTGGGACTGTACTCACCCGCTTCCATTCTTATCTATCCAGTCGTAGCCACAGAAACACCTGCAATGGCTTCTCTTCCCATTACCACACCAATACCTCAGGAGCAATGTTCCCGCTAAAGTGTGCGGAAATCTGCAAGGTCCCGCACCGGTAAATACTGCGCGTGCACAGAAATTTAAAGGGACCGCTCATTAAAAGAAACAGCTAATGCAGAACAAAGTGCAGCTGAGACAATATTGCTCTGGATTCCCCCAAGGATCTATCCTTGGCCCCCTCCTATTTCTTATCCACATGCTGCCCCTCGGTGACATCATCCGAAAACACATCATCAAGTTCCACATGTACGCTGAGAACACCCAGGTTCTACTACAGGAAACTTTCTGGTATCCGGCACTGACGGGACCGAGCTGGTGCCGGTCAATCAACACTGCCGGAGAAACCAGCGCTAATGTTAAAACATACGGAGCTTCTGAGCTCCGTATCTAGCAACAAACCTGTTGCTTAGCAACAGCTTCAAAACAGTCGGCGCAGCTTGCAAGCGTCTCTGTAGCTAAGCAACAGCTTCAGCTAGACACTTGCAGAGCCAGGAATGGAGAAAAAAAGCAACGAAAAGTAAAAAAAGTTATCTGAACCGACTCCTGAATTTTGCCGGTGGATAGAGCATTCTGGAGATTTAACCTCCGTTTAAACGAAAGTTTCCTGTACTTCTCTCGACCCCTCCACTGTCTCTAATTTGTCACATTGGTTGTCCGACATCTAGTACTGGATGAACAGAAATATCCTCCAACTAAATTTTGAGAAGACCGAAGCCATTGTCTTCGATCCCCGCCACAAACTCCGTTCCCTAGCCACCGACTCCATCGCCCTGCCTGGCAACTGTCCGAGGCTGAACCAGATTTTTCGCAACCTTGGTGTTGCATTTGACCCCGAGATGACCTTCCGACCAAATATTCGCTCCATCACCAAGACTGCCTAATTCTACCTCAGTAACATCGCCCGTCTCCACCCTTGCCTCAGCTCATCCGCTGCTGAAACCCTCATCCATGCCTTTGTTACCTCTAGACTTGACTATTCCAACGCACTCCTGGCTGGCCTCCCCTCTTCCACCCTCCATAAACTTGAGCTCATCCAAAACTCTGTTGCCTTAATCCTAACTCGGACCAGGTCCCATTCACCCATCACTCGTGCTCGCTGACCTATATTTGCTCCCAGTTGAGCAACGGCTCGATTTAAAAATTCTCATCCTGGTTTTCAAATCCTTCCGTGGCCTTGCCCCTCCCCATCACTGTAACCTCCTCCAGCCTTACAACCCTCCGAGATATCTGCACTCCTCCAATTCTGGCCTTTTACACATCCCCTATTTTAAGAGCTCCATCACTGGCGGCTGTGCCTTCAACTGCCTCGGCCCTAAGCTCTGGAATTCCCTCCCTAAATCTCTCTGCCTTTCTTTCCTCCTTTAAGACACTCCTTAAAACCTACCTCTTTGCCTACCCTAAAATCACCTTATCTGGCTCGGTGTCAAATTTTGTTTGATAACGCTCCTGTGAAGCGCCTTGGGACGTTTTACTACATTAAAGGTGCAATATAAATGCAAGTTGTTGTTGGTATTGGAGGTTGTCACTGTCAACCAATCAAACATGCTTTATTTTGAATTTAAATGGAAAGTGGAGCTGGAGTGAAGTCCAGACATTAAGCAGGAGTTGGAAGAGATAGATACATGGCCGAAGAGGTAAATTTTGATGAGTCTCTTCACGTGCCAAGAGATGTAACTAGGTGGAGGAATTTAGGGAAAGAGTTGCATAGTGCAGGTTCCTGGTGCGGAAAGCTCTGCCACTAAAGGTGGAGGATGCATTGCAGACCAGAGCAGGAAGAGAGATGGGGACAAAGAAAACAAAGAGTTGGGATAAATGGTTCGTTCTCGGGCTGGCAATCAGTAACGAGTGGTGCCCCACAGGGATCAGTGCTGGGACCCCAACTCTTTACAATCTATATTAACGATTTGGAGGAAGGGACCGAGTGCAACATATCCAAGTTTGCCGACGATACAAAGATGGGAGGGAAAGCAGTGAGTGAGGAGGACATAAAAAACCTGCAAAAGGACATAGGCAGGCTAAGTGAGTTGGCAGAGATTTGGCAGATGCAATATAATGTTGGAAAGTGTGAGGTTATGCACTTTGGCAGAAAAAAATCAAAGAGCAAGTTATTATCTAAATGGAGAGAAACTGCAAAGTGCTACAGTTCAAAGGGATCTGGGGGTCCTGGTACATGAAACACAAAAAGTTAGTATGCAGGTGCAGCAGGTGATCAGGAAGGCCAATGGAATCTTGGCTTTTATTGCAAGGGGGATGGAGTATAAAAACAGGGAAGTCTTGCTGCAGTTATACAGGGTATTGGTGAGGCCACACCTGGAATACTGCGTGCAGTTTTGGTTTCCATATTTAAGAAAAGATATACTTGCTCTCGAGGCGGTTCAGAGAAGGTTCACTCGGTTGATTCCAGAGATGAGGGGGTTGACGTATGAGGAAAGGTTGAGTAGGTTGGGACTCTACTCATTGGAGTTCAGAAGAACGAGAGGTGATCTTATCGAAACATATAAGATTGTGAGGGGGCTTGATCGGGTGGATGCGGTGAGGATGTTTCCACTGATGGGTGAGACTAGAACTAGGGGGCATAATCTTAGAATAAGGGGCTGCCCTTTCAAAACTGAGATGAGGAGAAACTTCTTCACTCAGAGGGTAGTAAATCTATGAAATTTGCTACCCCAGAGAGCTGTGGAAGCTGCAACATTAAATAAATTTAAAATGGAGATAGGCATTGTCCTAGCAGATAAGGGAATTAGGGGTTACGGGGAGAGGGCAGGGAAGTGGACGTGAGTCTAGATTCAGATCAGCCACGATCCTATTGACTGGCGGAGCAGGCCCGAGGGGCCGTATGGCCTACTCCTGCTCCTATTTCTTATGTTCTTATAAACTGGGGCACAAGGCTGGAGGAGGTTGCAGAGATGGGGTGGACAAAAGCCCCAGGGATTTGTAAATGAGGATAAGGATTTTCAAGCTGGAAGATGGTTGGAGTCAGAAAAGACAGGGGCATTAGGTGGGAGCAGGACATAGTACACACTAGAATGTGCACGACAGAGTCCTAGATGAAATAGAGTTTGTGTGTGGTGGTGTTTGGAAGGAGACGGTTAAGAGAAGTCGAGCCTGGAGGTAAGGAATCATGAATGAGGGTTTGAGTAGCAGTGGGGTTGGAGTAATCATTCAGGTGGAAAATGCTGCAGAGATGGAAATCGGCAGTCTGGAGGTCAAATTTTATCGCGGGGCGTAAGTGCAGAGTGCCAGGATCCAGGGCAGGCGGGAAGCGCACGAGTCAGCGCCAGTGGAAGGCCCAGGCCATTTACCATGTTGCAGCATGGACTCCTGCCCAAACCCAGTGGGAGGGAGGAGTAAGCTGGCAGGCAGGCAGGTCGCCACCGGGGACCAAAGGAACCATCCTTGGCACTAAAGTAAGTTGACAGGAGATATTTTCAGGTTCAGTCTCACCAATTACTCCTTTAATCTTCAGTCCTCTATGATCCAAAGCGTACATTTGTACTGCCAATAATTGGATGACCAGGAATTCTAAGAGAGAAACCTACTCCATAAGCCGGCTATTGAAATATAACACATGCATACATGAAATCCTCCGAAATCACACTGGGCCAGACTTTAAAATACAGACAGCCTTTTCCTGCTGGCTGCCCAAAATCATGATGCCCCATGACAAAGACAGAGCGTCAGACTGCTTGTTCTCAGAATTGTGGGTAGACAGTATATCTTTCATTATTTAGTTTGTGTGCGGTGGTGTTTGGAAGGATTAACCTAGAATGGCTGTCTTCATTCAATATTGAATGAAGGCAATCTTTGTTGATAACCCAAGATGCTTAACAATGAATGTGACTATTTCAGCTAACCAACCCCCGGGAGTTTCACAATGTTTACACCTAGTGACTCATAAATAAGCAACAGCAACAATGCTGTCACGTCTACATTAGAATTACTGTGATCTCCCCCAAAATAACAAATTAACACTTCAAACCCCTATTGCAATCGGCTGGCTCGTTGTGATGAAAAGATGTTGTGTGCAGCTTTGGTAGTTAACTCCTTATATGCTGAATCAAATATTACAGAAATACAAGTTACAAATTACAACTGAAGCAACCCAGGCAAATTCCAATTTACCACAGGTTAAATAAAAAGACATACACTGCAAAATATTACATTTGTGCCACTTCACTGTATTGAGAGAAAAAAATATTGAACTGCACAATATTTCAAAATTCACATCAGCACAAAACTAACAGGTGAAGAGTTTTGTTAGCGCTCCAATTAAACCAAGAGTTTGTCTTGGCTAGGGTTCAATCTACAAGTGAATCTACACTGGATTCACTCTGGAGTAAAACTCAAGTGCTGATTTTCCGACTTTGCACTGCTGGTGGGTCTCTCACCCAGGAATGTGCGTACCAGGAATTGCTGGCCTGACGCTTACAATTTTCAATGCACTTTTAGTGGATTGAAAATCATGGGCAGCACGTCTGTGATTTCCTGATGCACGTGTTGGTGGGCAAGGCTTCCTACTGGCAGCACGATTTCCAAAACTTGGCCCCGATACGACCAACAGCAGCTAAAATGGCCGACCTGGCTATTCTGGTGCCGCTAGCTTCAGTTGAAGTTACAAATCATTCTTAGATCACAATGTTTTAAATATAAATATACCATTTAACATTTGATTTTCATTGCTACAGCAAAATGTCTGAAACATCAGTAAACTGCATCAACATGGTAAGCAAATGCCCAAATATAAAAGTTAATCTAAGTTATCCTCCTCACCCCAAAGCTCCCCTTCCTTAACCAAAGAAACGTCCTTACCAGTTTAGATAATGCCCGGGAACCCGCATAGATACTACCAACAAACAGTAATGCACCAGGGAACCAGGAAAACTTGGCAGACCTATCAAAGTTTAAATAACATGGTTAGCTACAAAAGTCAAATACTATTATTGTAATGTATCTGTTTATATCATTTCTTGGATCTAATGTTACTTGACTAACAATGTTCATTGTTTTGTCGCTTGACTAGTCAGAAGTCCATTTCCCAGCAATATTTTGCTAACCAGGTTTACACTGTTTCAGCTTCTTGATTCACTAAGATACAGATGCTGGAAAGTTCCTCAAAGCTCTCCCGATCGGCCACCATAACTTCAGCAGAAACTCGGTTTATGGTGTCGATCCGGGGTTTTCACTGATTTTCTGTCAGAGTTACGGTGGCAGCAGATCGGGAGAGGCCGCAAGGAAGTTCCCAGTGAAAATTTATTTTACTCTGACTATTCAAATAAAATAGGTGGGTTGCTAGTGATAAGTCCCAAACTTCCACACGATGAGCTACACCAGATTTGTTTTTAATTCATTCTCGGGATGTGGACGTCGCTGGCAAGGCCAGCATTTACTGCCCATCCCTAGTTGTCCAGAGAAGGTGATGGTGGGCCGCCTTCTTGAAAGTGGTTTGATATAACTGAGTGGCTTGCTAGGAATTGGGAGTTTCAGTTTAAACTTGAATTGCGATTTATATATTCAGCTTAAATCAGTAATTCTAAGCAATGAAAGGTGTGAGATCGCTGGATCTGAAGCCTGGATCCAGTATGTATTTTAGTTCCAGTGAATGGTATTATCACAATTCCCTTACCATAGAACATTACTTCTGATCTCCACCCATCCTAGTTTCCAGGCTATCTGAAGCAATAAACATCCCACAAACGTCTGCCACCTATAAAAGAAAATGGGGGAGGACGAAGAAGTAATTACAATTCACAACAAATCATGGACCAGTTCAAAAGTTCTAAACTCTACAAAATTACCTGTGGAGAATACTTACCCTTGAAAAAGTGTGGGATAGGTAAACTTCAGTACTGAAAGGACATACTGAAAAAAATGAAAGACTAATTAGATATTTGTGTGTTAGAGTAAGACCAATTACAGAATTTCAAATCAAAATGTTTAAAGTGGTGCAGCTCTGGAAACAGATGTTCAAACGCGGACATCCCAGTGCGTGAGTTTCGTCAATTGAAGCAATGTCATCTACTGTCCCTAATTCAGCACAGAAATTAACCACTAGGTTTACGCAGTGCTGCATATCTGGCTTTCAGGTTCATTGTCCAATGGCCCTTGCTGTTAATTCTTACAGTAGATGTGTCCTTTATCTAGAAATTATCAGTAGCACAATCCTTTTAGCATTGAGTATACAACACAATTATCAGCTTTCAGTAGCCCAACTAACAATATTTATATAGTGCCTTTAACATTGAAAATGTCCCAAGGCGCTTCACAGAAACGTAAGATGACATAAATTGTTACAGAGCGAAAGAAGGATATTAGGACAGGTGACTAAAAGCCTGGTCAAAGAGGCAAGTTTTAAGGAGGGTCTTAAAGCACATATACCAGAAACGCTGTCTACGGAGGTCACGGTCCATCATCAAAGACCCTACCCACCCCAGCCACAGTCTGTTCGCCCTCCTGCCATCTGGGAGACGCTACAGATGCATTCGCACCCGTACGACCAGATTTAGGAACAGCTTCTTTCCCAGGGCTGTCATCCTACTGAACTCCACAAAGAAACACTAAAGCCTGCACATCTGCCAATGCACTTTATTATGGTTATGTTTATGTTAATATACTACAAGCCAAATGTATGTTGAATGATTAAATGTCTTAATCCAAATGTACTCTCTCGGGAGCCGCAAGCCTACATTTCGTTGTACTGCACTTGTGCACTAACAATGACAATAAAAGTTGATGTGATTTGATTTGATAAAGGTGCAGAGAGAAGTGGAGTTGCTGAGGGAGGGAATTAGGCAGAGTCAGTGTTGTTTTATGAAAGGGAAATCGTGTTTGACAAATCTAGTGTTTTTTGAGGGTGTAACGGACAGGGTAGATAAGGGGAACCAGTGGATGTAGTATATTTGGATTTTTAGAAGGCAATTCGAAAAAGTGCCACACAAGGGGTTGTTACACAAGATTAGGGCTCATGCACTAGCATGGATTGAGGATTGGTTAATGGACAGAATGGAGGAATAAACTGGTCATTTTGGGGTTGGTAGTGGTAGGTTGTAACTAGTGGAGTGCCGCAAGGATCAGTGCTTGGGTCTCTGCTATTTACAATCTAGATCAAGGACTTAGAGGAGGGGACAGAGTGTAATATAACAATACAAAGCTAGGTGAGAATAAGCTGCGAGGTGGATACAAAGAGGCTGCTTTTGGGATATAGCCCAGTTAAGTGATTGGGCAAGAAGGTGGCAGATAAGAGTATAACATGAGTAAAGGTGAAATTTGGTAGAAAGAATAGAAAAGCAGAATAATTTTTACAAAGGTGAGAGACTATTAAATGCTGGTATTCAGACGGATTTGCGTGTTCTTGTACACAAATCACAGAAAGTTAACATGCAAACAATTAGGAAGGCAAATGGAAGGAAGGTTACCCTTTATTGCAAGAGGGTTTGAGTATAAGAGTATTGAAGTTTTGCTGCAATTATATAGGGCTCTGGTGAGACCACACCTGAAGTACAGTTGTGGTCTTCTTACCCAAGGAAGGATATACTTGCATTAGAGGCTGTGCAACGAAGGTTCACTAGATTAATTCCTGGGATGAAACGGCTGTCCTACAAGGAGAGATTGAGTAGAATGGGCCTATGTTCTCTGGAGTTTAGAAGAATGAGAGGTGATCTCATTGAAATATAAGATTCTGAGGGGGATTGACAGGGCAGGTGTTGAGAGGTTGTTTCCCCTGGCTGGGGAGTCTAGAACCAGGGGTCACAGTCTCAGGATAAGGGGTCAGCCATTTAGGACTGAGAGGAGGAGAAATGTCTTCACTCAGAGGGTGGTGAATCTTTGGAATTCTCTGCCAGAGGGTTGTGGAGGCTCAGTCGTTGAATATATTCAAGACGGAGATCGATAGATTTTTGGACACTAGGGAAATCAAGGGAATGGGGATAGGGCGGGAAAGCGCAGTTGAGGTAGAAGATCAGCCATGATCTGGCGGAGCAAGCTCGAGGGGCCGTATGGCCTATTCCTATTTCTTATGTTATGAATTCCAGAGCTTAGGGTCTAGACAGCTGATGGCATGCCCGCCAATGGTGGGGTGAAGGGAGTGGGGGATACACGAGAGCAATGCTCCCTTTAAGTTGTGTGGCCGCGCGGCGCTCCAGGCAACCCGCGCAGCCGGCATTTCAATGTAAAACCACACATTGCCGGTATTTTGAATGGCCCGCACAGCTCCTTAAAATGGCCGCGCAGGACCTAAAAAATTACAGCAAGCATTGCACAAGAGGCCATAGTTGGAGGAAGGCATTGTTCTTGAAGGGTTGGAAGAGGTTAGAGGTAGTGAGGGTCTAGGCCCTGGACGGATTTGAACTCGAGGATGAGAATTTTTAAATTGTGGCGTGGTCGGACCAGGAACCAAAAAAGGATAGCGAGCACAGGGGTGATGGGTGAGCGGAGCTTGGTGCGGGTTAGAATACGGGCAGAAGAGTTTTGTATGTGTGAAAGTTTATGGAGAGCGGAAGATGGGAAGAAGATTGGAATAGTCGAGTCTGGAGGTGACAAAGCACGGATGAGGGTTTCAACAGCAGATAAGCTGAGGCAAGGGCAGAGACAGGCGACGTTACGGAAGTGGACGTAGGCGGTCTGTGATGGAGAGGATTATGGGGTCAAATAGAATGTCGAGGCCGCAAACAGTGCAACCTGAAACAGTGGCCAGGGAGGAGGATGGAATTGCTGGCGAGGGAAGAGAGTTTATGGCAGGAGCCAGAGACAATGGCTTTGGTCTTCCCAATGTTTAATTGAAGGAAATTGCAGCTCATCCAGGACCGGATTTTGGTCAAGCAGTCTGACAACAGAGGCAGTGGAGGGCGAGAGAGGTAGAGCTGAGGGTCGTCAGCATACATGTGGAACCTGATGTCACGTGTTCAGATGATGTCACTGAGGGTTTGGAGTGCCCTGAGGATGTAGAAGGCGCTAGATTACTTCCTTGCATCCTTCACCACTCGCATCCCCTTCCTCCTTTCTGTAACGACCGCCCCTGGAATTACTGTTCGTGGTTATATCGGCAAACACGGCAGCCAATTTTTACACCGTTAGGACCCACAACATTTGACTAGCTTGTTAGTGATATTGGTTGGGAGATCAATATTGGCCAGAACACCTTCCCTGCTCTTCTTCGAGATACATGGTATCTTTTATATTCACCTGAGACAGTAGATAGGGCCTCGGTTTAATGTCTCATTGCAGTGTCAGTCAAGATTACGTGCTGGAGTGAGGACTGATCCCTGATCCCACAACCTTCTGACTCAGAGGTGAGAGTACCACGACTGAGCCAGAACTTTGCCGTTAACTCCAGAGACTCTCTGCAAGCATTCCACTCCAAACTCTTAATAGCTGGTTTTCAAGGTTCTGAAAGCATGAGTTACTCACATTCATTTACTCAATCAGATGCTATACATTGTCTGACTCATCTTTCTTAGTGCATAAAACAAACCAAACATTTATTTTCCTAGATATTTACTGGGTACGGTAGCATAGTGGTTATGTTACTGGACTAATCCAGAGACGAGTTCAAATCCCAGCACGGCAGTTGGGGAATTTAAGTTCAGTTAATTGAATAAATCAATAATTGTGACAGACTTCCATGAAATACTGGATTGTTGTAAAAACCCATCTGGTTCACTAATGTCCTTTAGGGAAGGAAATCTGCCATCCTTACCTGGTCTGGTCCATGTGTGACTCCAGACCCACAGCAATGTGGTTGACTCTTAACTGCCCTCTGAAATGGTCTAGCAAGCCACTCAGTTGTCACCACCTTCTCAAGGGCAATTAGGGATGGGCAATAAATGCTGGCCATGCCAGCGACGCCCACATTGCAGAAACTATCATTTTGTTCACATGTAGCAGTGTCTGTCCCAAAAAAGGACTGATTAATTAGGGGCCAATAATTATCTGGGAATGATTTTGAAGTAGTAATCTATTCAAAGGGTGATGAGGTAGCATCCTTTTCAATTCTGTCCCTCGAGAAATGAGCTCCAGTGCTTTGTTTGCTTTTTTTAGAAATAGTCTTATTAACCTAAGTCGCTACTTTTAATGATTTGTGTGTCTGTACCCCAGATCTCTCTGTTGCACTACCCCATTTAGACACTTGTTTTCCATAGGAGTATGTGGCTTTTGTCACGTTAGCTTTGACAAATTTGTGATCATCCTACTTTTATTCTGACTCGGCCAAATTTATACTACCACAACTGATTGAACCATTCTTCCCACATGATGACTACCAGCCTGGAGTTCCACTTTCTCAAGTGAAGGCAACAGAGAAGTTAAAACAAATTACAAAAAAATTGAACTGCTCTAGGCTAGGTGTACAAGTAGGATTTTTTTTTTTTTTTTTTTTAATAAACACAATGAATTCTTACAAGTAGGATAATTTACAGTTTCTATTACCTGAACTCAGCTCTCTTTCTTGTAAATGCAAATCAATTTCAAAATGCTGGTTCACCAAGAAAATACCAGTTCCACAACATGCATCACATAATTCGGCATTCAATAAAACAAAGCCAGGACTGTCATCTGCAACCTAACCCATTATTCCTTTCAAGAATGCAGAGCAATGACACCTCCTAGTCTTAAAGGGGAACACACCTGCCTTTTATTTTACATGCTACAACCGCTCTCTTTATTGAATAGTGCATCTTCTGGCTTACTGCAAGCAGTACCACAGGTGATTCACTGATATATTTTATATACTAAAAGTACAAGTAGTGTTGCTATTTGAATTGTACAATTGATTTTCTTTAAGCAAAGGTATCTTGACATTTCTAATACATAAACAAGATGACATTTTTCCTGTGTGCTATAAACCCATTTAAAAAGTCTCACTTTATGATTTTGTTACAGAGCCCAGACAAAATCATCCCACCAAGTCTGTTTTCATTCCAAAATAGAGGTTGTCCCCTACACTCCCCCACCCTTCAATTGCTTTGTCTTTGATGCAGAAGAATTTGTTAAGATTTCCACTAGCATTCAGCATCAGAAAAGATAACACCAGAACAGAGACCCCCCGCCCCCAATCACACCACCATCCTGCCCCCTCTTCAGCACAGAGACTTGGCTCAATATTTTGCCTCCCTTTGTATAATGATTCTGGTTCCAAAGAGCTGCACTTATGTTAGAAGCACCACTGCAAACTTCAGCTGAGTGGCAGCTCCTTCCCAGAGCCAGAACAGGACTTTTATTTATACTTGTGTAGCGGTACCACGGAGTGTCCCTTACTTATAGGACATAATAATTCCCTTTACCTACGTTGTATTGAGTTTGCATGTTCGGGCCGTTGCCCCTTTAAGAACGCGAGCCGGGCCAGCTCGGCCTCCTGCTCCCGCGACAATTGCCGGCCCAGCTCGGCCTCTCGCTCCCGCGACTTCGGCCACAACAGCCAGCTCCAATGCCGGGTGCCGGGTAAACGTGAGAACGTCATCACGCAATTCACATGACCGCCCCAAGCGCGGGCAAACGCGATGACGTCACGTCACGCCCCAAACGCGGGAAACGCGAGCAACGCGATGACGTCATCACGCAAACCTCCGGACTGCCTAGTCAGTCCTCGTGGCGTCCCCACTGGGGAAAGACCTGTTCCACGACTCTCCTGCATTGTTCTACGTTGTTTGCTGTATTTCATCTAATAATCCAACATTAAAATCCTGTTTCTTGTTCTTCCGAGTCAAGCTCCGTTATTTGTTAGGAATACACCTATTCCTACACTTGGATTATTTAAAAAGCCAACAAAAGATTGTTTAAACATCAACCCAGGCTAGCAGGTCACTGAATAAATTGGAAGAGTGAGCAGAGGCTGGGTCAGGCTGAAGCTGGGGTGGGCTGAACTAAAGCAAGCTGGGGGTGGGGTGGGCTGAGGTAGTTGAGCTGAAGCTGGGGTGGGCCGAGCTGTGGCGGGCCGAGCTGTGGCAGGCTGAGGTGGGTGAGTTGAGCTGAAGCTGGGGTGGGCCGAGCTGAAGCGAGCTGGGGGTGGGTTGAGCTGAGCTGAAGCTGGGGTGGGTTGAGTGAGCTGAAGCTGGGGTGGGTTGAGTGAGCTGAAGCTGGGGTGGGTTGAGTGAGCTGAAGCTGGGGTGGGTTGAGTGAGCTGAAGCTGGGGTGGGTTGAGTGAGCTGAAGCTGGGGTGGGTTGAGTGAGCTGAAGCTGGGGTGGGTTGAGTGAGCTGAAGCTGGGGTGGGTTGAGTGAGCTGAAGCTGGGGTGGGTTGAGTGAGCTGAAGCTGGGGTGGGTTGAGTGAGCTGAAGCTGGGGTGGGTTGAGTGAGCTGAAGCTGGGGTGGGGTGGGTTGAGTGAGCTGAAGCTGGGGTGGGTTGAGTGAGCTGAAGCTGGGGTGGGTTGAGTGAGCTGAAGCTGGGGTGGGTGAGTTGAGCTGAAGCTGGGGTGGGTGAGTCGAGCTGAAGGGTGGGTGAGTCGAGCTGAAGCTGGGGTGGGCCGAGCTGAAGCGAGCTGGGGTGGATGAGCTGAGCTGAAGCTGGGGTGGATGAGCTGAGCTGAAGCTGGGGTGGATGAGCTGAGCTGAAGCTGGGGTGGATGAGCTGAGCTGAAGCTGGGGTGGATGAGCTGAGCTGAAGCTGGGGTGGATGGGGGTGTGGGCTGAGCTGAAGCTGGGGTGGGCGAGTGGAGCTGAAGCGGAGCTGGGGGTGGGCTGAGCGGAGGTAGGTGGGCTGAGATGAAGCTGCTGGTGGGCAAGTTGAGCTGAAGCTGGGGTGGGGGTGGGGGTTGGCTGAGCGGAAGTGGGTGGGCTGAGGTGGGCGAGTTGAGCTGAAGCTGAGGGTGGGGTGGGCGTAGGTGAGCTGAAGGTGGGGGTGGGCTGAGCTGAGCTGAGCTGGGGTGGGGTGGGCCGAGCTGAAGCTGGGGTGGGTTGAGGTGGGCGAGTTGAGCTGAAGCCGAGCTGGGGGTGTGGGTTGAGTGGGGTGGGCTGAAGTAAAGCTGGTGGTGGGCCGAGCTGAAGCTGAGCTGGGGGTGGGGGTGAGCTGAAGGTGGCCTGAGGCGGAGTTGAACTGGTGTTGGTAAAAGTTCAGTCCGACTCCTGCTCGCTGCCTGTTCCCATCCACCTCACCTTGTTGGTAAAATAGGAAGCGATGAATAGGAGCGAGAAGCAGAGCTGAAGTCCCTTTAACCACATCTGTGTATTATAAGCCGCCACGACGGCCCCGCATTACGGGCACACTGGAACCCACAGCAGCTTATCTGCTGAAAGCCGCATCCTTCGCACTGAGAGCGAGTGCTCCGAAGCCATCTTAGAGACACGTCGCTCTGCCGAAGAGCCAATCAGCGGCACATCCTGCTCCGGGCCGAGCTCTTAAAGGGGCAGCGCGACTGCACTGGCACCGGCTGGACAGGCATCAATCACCCTGGGACCAGCAGAGCAGGACCAGCAGAGCCCTGTCCACCAGCACCTCGTCCACCAGCACCTCCAGTAGCGCCAGTATTAACACGGCAACCTTCATATGGCTAATTTCTCTCCACGGATGTTGCCTGGCCTGCTGAGTTTTTCCAGCATTTTCTGTTGTTATTTCGGATTTCCAACATCTGCAGTATTTTGCTATCGTACCTTCATATGGCTCTATTCCTTTAACCACGAATCACTATACTTGGCCTAATTAAAAATTTAGATCCCTTGCTGGAGATTGGGTTTAAGAAGTGGGTTACTGTGTTGCCCAGAGATGTGAAAATTAGAGCTCAAGACAGGTTTCAGATGTAATAAGCAGCCAAAAACAAATCTCTTGTTTTGATCATGGGCTAGATTTTGCTGTGAGCGGTGAACGAAGCCCAAAGTCTTTCTGTGGGCTTTTGCAGGGCAATTTTCTGCTGCCAACCTTCCCGTGCAAGTGCAGGAGATGCAACACCTGCCCTTATACCATCCCCCTTCCCACTGTCCAGGGCCCCAAACACCCCTTCCAGGTGAAACAGCGATTTACTTGTACTTCTTGCAATTTAGTATACTGTATTCGCTGCTCACGATGTGGTCTCCTCTACATTGGGGAGACCAAACGCAGATTGGGTGACCGCTTTGCGGAACACCTCCATTCAGTCCGTAAGGGTGACCCCGAGCTTCCGGTCGCCTGTCATTTTAATTCACCGCTCCATTCCCACTTAGACCTCACCATACTCGGGCTCTTGCATTGTTCCACGGAAACCCAGCGTAAGCTCGAGGAACAGCACCTCATCTTCCGATTAGGCACTTTACAGCCTTCGGGACTCAATATCGAGTTCAACAATCTCAGATCATAACCTCGGCCCCCATTACATTTTTACATATATTTTTTATCCACACCTTTGTTTTGGCCCTCCCCCCTTTTTTTCTCTCTCATGGCAGCTGTCTCCCATTCTGCCAGCACATTTCACACCTAATCTAGAGCCGTCTTTTGTCTCCACTAGTCCTATCACCATCTCGTCTCGTTTTGAATACCTCTTAATGTCTCTTCACTTCTCTTTTGTTCTCTCCCAGCCCCCAAACTGGCCTTTTAATCTGTTTCATTTCCTGTGCTTTTTCAGTCTTGACAAAGGGTTTCGACCTGAAACGTTGACTCTATTTCTCTCTCCATGGATGTTGCCTGGCCTGCTGAGTTTTTCCAGCATTTTCTGTTGTTAATCCAAACAGCATAGCGCCCTCTACAGGGCATCTGGGGCCTGTGTGAACAGGGCAAGCAACCGCAGCGCAGACTGAACCAGGAAGTGTAATTAGAATAGTGAGTTCAATGTCAAATCAGGTACAGGAAAGCCAAATAAAGAGAGGAAAAGAAAGTTTGGATTAAGAGCAAGAGATAAAAGAGACAGAAAAAGAAAGTAAAACATTTCCTTCATTTAATTTTTTTTTATCGTCTCCCAACAATAATTAAAAACTGAAGAATTGAGACTCCACACTCGTAAAAGTTAATTTTCAGTTCCAGAGAGGTTGTTTGGCAGTAATTAAGACTCACCACATTGTTTAAAGGGTACTTAGACTGGAATGGACAAGCCCTAACTTTCTGTGGTGAGTTTAGTCCATATCTCCGAGGTCAGTACAGGAACTTCACGCCGTTCAATACATTTGAATGGGGAGCCAGACGGCGAGATGCCATTTCCGTGCAGCTTACGGAGCAGCGGCGCAACTCAGATAGTAACTTCTGGATTTTCGCATTTAACTACGCATGTAAGCTCACCGGAAGTTGCTGTTCAATTTGCACATAAATAATGGTGAGCGCTGTTAGCCTTGTAGTGTATGTACTTTGCAGAAGGAACTATATTCTGCAGCCCCTGTATACTGCAGTACCAGTAGTGACCACCCCTGTATATAAGCCTGTGTAGTAACTTTTGCATAGTAGTTCCAGTTTGTCTCCACTCAGTAAAGACCTGTTATAAGCAACTCCTGCAGTCCGTGTCTCAATTACACACGGACATAATACTGGCAATGAGCAGATCCGAAATTATCTACAGTCTGCACCACCTCATGGGGATCCATCCCTGAAGCGAAGTTCTCAGAGGTCGAGGCCAGAAGGAAGAAAGAAAAAAAATAGAAATAATAAAACAAACAGAAGAAACGGGCGTCGACCGTGGGCAACCGCCTCTGATTCATCGGAGTTGAAGATTTGCAGGCGAGGCTGTCGAGTGCGGGGCTTGGTTATCCTGTCGATGGTGTTCCAGCTAATCGGGCTGGTGGCAGGTAGTACACTGATCCTTCCTGGGCTGCGGCGGGCTAGAGCTCGATCGGGTGGCTTTTCAACGGGGCCGAGCAGCGTTGTCGGGAAGAGGAGAGAGAGAGAGAGGGTGGAGCACACAGGGCGCGGCCGGTGCTACGAAGCCAGGCAGCGTACAGACCCGCGAAGAGGGAGGAAAGTGTCCCGCAGGGTTGCTCCGACGACGGGGAAATAAAAGAAATTAGAAGCGCAGAAAGCCGCGAGGAGCTGCAGTTTGCCACGGGAACCGCGGAGAGCGGCGTTAGCAGCAGCGCGGGGGGGGAAGTCCGCGAAGAGCATAGGGCGTCGCCATCAAGGCACAAAACACCAGCAACAGCGCTAGCAGCAGCGGGGAAGAGGGAAAGCGCGGGGGGCGCCATTTTGTTAAATCGGGGAAGAAGGCAAAGCGCGGGAGGCGCCATCTTAGATTTCCAAGATGCCGAAGACTGGCAATATCACTGCCTTTGATAATCCAATAGAAGACTGGACCACGTATGTGGAAAGAGTCGAAGTATATTGCGAGGCAAACGAAGTAGCCAATGAGAAAAAGGCATTGGTACTACTAAACTTAATGGGCGCAAGAACGTACGGCCTATTGCGGAACCTGATTACTCCAGCCAAACCGATGGCGAAGAGTTTTAACGAAATTGTTGATATCCTACAGGAACGCCTAAATCCTACACCGCTGCTGATAGCAGAAAGATTTAAATTTCACAGGAGAAATCAGCATAAAGATGAGAGCAATGCTGATTACCTTACGGAACTACGCAAACTAGCAAAGCACTGCCAGTTCGGAGCAGGACTGGCAGATACCCTACGGGACAAATTTGTCTGTGGACTCCTGAGTGAAGGAACCCAGAAGAGGTTACTCTCAGAGAAAGAGCTGATGCTGGATAAGGCTTTCAGCGTGGCAGAATCGTATGAAGCAGCAGCAAGGGGAGCTGTGGAAATACAGCAAAAGCCACAGGAATACGGCACCCACGAAATGACACGGGGATTTGAAAAATGTTATCGCTGCGGCAGAACAACCCATGACCAGAAGGACTGCTGGTCCAAGGACAAAATATGCAGGCAATGCGGAAAGATGGGATACATTGCACGAGTTTGCAGGTCTGGGAAGAAGACTAACGACAACAAAAAGGCTACTAAGGAACAGTACAGGAAAGTACAAAAGATGACGGACAGTAGTTCCGAAGACCAGATGAGCGATAGTGAATCCGGGAACAAGAGACTAAGCTGTCTCAAACTTCACAACGTAATCGCAAAAGAGGATCACCAGACCATTTGGGTCACCCTCACGATAGCAGGGTCCCAAGTCAAAATGGAATTGGATACAGGATCAGCCCTGACCGTCATGAATCGACGAGACTACGAGCGGCTATTCTCACACATACCCTTGAAAGAGACATCCATTGTCTTGAAGACGTATACGGGGCAAAAAGTATACCCCAGAGGGAAAATAAGGGTGCCTGTCGAATACAACGGCAAGGAAATACAGAAATTGTATCTGTACATACTGCAAGATGGTGGACCACCGTTATTGGGACGTAAATGGATCAGAAAGATAAGTTTAGATTGGCACTCCATTCAGGCACTGACAGTGGCTGGTAAAAAGGATGACGACGTCACACCTGGACGATTGTCAAAAATCTTAGCTAACGCCAAAGAGGTATTTCAACAAGAACTGGGAACTCTTAAAGGCGTAACCGCCTCGATAAAAATAGAAGAGAATGCAATTCCCAAGTTTTTCAAAGCAAGACCGGTACCATATGCAATTCGCCCAGCTGTCGAGGCAGAGCTGGAGAATCTGGAGAATGCAGGCGTGTTATCTAAGGTAGACTGGAGCAAGTGGGCGACACCCATCATTCCTGTCATGAAGAAAACGTTAAACAATAAGTCTGAGGAGCCAAGGAAGGTTCGCATCTGTGGGGACTTCAAGGTGACGGTGAACCCAGTCCTTCACACAGTACAATATCCTCTCCTGAGGACAAAAGATATTTTCGCCTCACTATCTGGAGGGAAGCGTTTTACAAAAATTGACCTAGCACAAGCATATTTGCAGATGGAGGTTGAAGAATCCTCTAGGAAGTATCTCACGATAAACACTCACAAAGGTGTTTACCAGTATAATCGACTGGTATTCGGAGTAGCATCAGCTCCGGCGATATGGCAAAGAGCGATGGAACAAGTCCTGCAAGGGATTCCGGGGACTCAGTGTTACTTGGACGACATAGAAACATAGAAACATAGAAGATAGGAGCAGGAGTAGGCCATTCGGCCCTTCGAGCCTGCTCCGCCATTCAATGAGATCATGGCTGATCATCGAAACCCTAGCACCTGGTTCCTACACCGACAGCCATCCCACCCAAGCCCTATCCCCGTAACCCCATAACCCCATGTATTTAATCCCCCCTAACACTAAGGGTCAATTTTTATCATGGCCAATCAACCTAACCCGCACATCTTTGGACTGTGGGAGGAAACCGGAGCACCCGGAGGAAACCCACGCAAACACGGGGAGAATGTGCAAACTCCACACAGACAGTCACCCGAGGCCGGATTTGAACCCGGGTCCCTGGCGCTGTGAGGCAACAGTGCTAACCACTATGCCACCGTGACAGGTGAAGATGACAGTGAACACCTTGCCAACCTAGAGCAGGTGCTCACTAGACTAAGAGAACATGGGCTACGAGCCAATCGCCCCAAGTGCGAGTTTTTTAAGAAACAGATATCGTATTTTGGCCACGTGATTGATGAAGAGGGGTTACATAAGTCCCCTGACAAAATTGAAGCGGTAGTTAAGGCTCCAGCGCCTGAAAATGTGTCGCAACTGAGGTCATTCCTCGGATTGGTGAATTGCTACCATAAGTTTTTGCCAAATTTGTCCACAATTCTGCACCCACTGAACACCCTGCTACAAACTGGAGTAGCATGGAAATGGAGCGATGAATGTAAGCGGGCCTTTCAGAAGAGTAAAGACCTAATCACTTCAAGAGAAGTATTGGCTCACTACAACCCATCACTACCGATAAGACTGGCGTGTGATGCGTCTCCCTACGGCATTGGAGCGGTACTGTCACATAAATTCCTTGATGGTTCAGAGAGGCCGATAGCTTTTGCGTCACGCTCGTTAACTTCAGCCGAGCGTAACTACGCCCAAATTGACAGAGAGGCCCTCAGCCTGGTGTGGGGGGTGAAGAAGTTCAATCACTACCTGCACGGTCAGAAATTTACTCTACTAACTGATCATCAACCTCTTGTCTCCATTTTCAACCCTCAGAAGGGCGTCCCGATAATGACAGCACAACGGCTACAGAGGTGGTCCCTTTTCCGAGCGGCACACCAATATGACATCGAGTACAAAGGAACTAAACAGCATGGGAATGCTGATGGATTGTCGCGCCTACCGTTGCCAACGGTGGAAGAAGCACCTGCAGTGGACCCAGTGGAGATATTCCACTCGACAATAGTCGAATGTCTCCCTGTGACGAATGCAAACATAGAAAAGGAAACACGAAATGACCCAACACTCTCCTGGGTCTATGATTTAACGGTGAAGGGATGGCCAGCACATGGTGAACCACTGTTGCCAGCATTCTCGCCGAGAAGAGAACAGCTGTCAGTGTGCAGAGGAACCTTGATGTGTCGATCCAGAGTAGTAATTCCACCCAAATTGAAGGATAGAGTGCTCAATGAGCTTCATGAGGGTCATCTGGGAGGGGTAAAAATGAAGAACTTAGCCAGAGCGTTTGTGTGGTGGCCGGGAATCGATAGAGAAATTGAAGAGATGACCAAGAGCTGTACAGGATGCCAGAAGGTCCAAAACGCCCCACCACAAGCCCCTCTACATCCATGGGAGTGGCCCTCATCTCCATGGCAAAGGGTGCACATTGATTTTGCTGGTCCATTTATGGACTTGATGTTTTTAATTGCGGTGGATGCACATTCAAAGTGGCCAGAGGTAATAAAAATGTCCTCAACCACCACAGAAAAAAACTATCACAGTCTTACGAACCATATTCGCCAGAAATGGGCTGCCTGAACAGATTTGCTCTGACAATGGACCACAGTTTGTGTCTGAAGAGCTCCGGACGTTCTTAAAGAACAATGGTGTTAAGCATTACACACCCGCCCCATATCATCCAGCCACCAATGGATTGGCTGAGAGGTTCGTTCAAACATTCAAGAAGGCTATCAAGGCAATGTGTAATGAAGACATACCCCTACAACACAAGGTGGATAACTTCTTGTTTGCCTACCGGAATGCGACACATGCGGTTACCAACCAAACTTCAGCCATGATGTTCTTCAATCGAAGACTACGATGCCGCTTGGATTTGGTTAAGCCAAACATCAGAAGAGATGTGGAGAACAGGCAGTTTCAGAATATGAATGAAAGGCTGACCAGGAGTTTTAAGATAGGTCAACCAGTTTTGGCCCGGGACTACCGCACAGAGAAATGGCAGCCAGGAACGATCTGTACACGGCAAGGACCTCTAATGTATACCGTGGACGTTGGAGAGAGCATTGTAAGACGCCATGCTGACCAGATTCTCGAGTCACTGGAAAACGTCAATTCCACACCACGATCCGATACACCTGGTGATGAAACCAAAGTACCAATTGCATCTACCTCAGAATTGGTGATATTGGAAGCAGACGAACCAAACAACGACGTTGATCCCGAATCAACTTTGCCAGAAGAACCTGATACCCCAAAGAGACGTTATCCAGACAGATTCAGGAAGCCTCCTCAAAGACTGAACTTATAATTGCTTAAATTCAGCTAATATATCTAGCAACTGTAATTGTAAATATGTTATTTAATTATTAATCGAATGTTATGTACTGTTTAGCTAAAAGGGGAGGAATTGTAGTGTATGTACTTTGCAGAAGGAACTATATTCTGCAGCCCCTGTATACTGCAGTACCAGTCGTGACCACCCCTGTATATAAGCCTGTGTAGTAACTTTTGCATAGTAGTTCCAGTTTGTCTCCACTCAGTAAAGACCTGTTATAACCAACTCCTGCAGTCCGTGTCTCAATTACACACGGACATAATAAGCCTCACCATTATTTTCACAGCAAAATCTGCTCCCATATGCCTCTGATTATTGATTTGTCCTTGATTTTGCAGTTCCGATGTTGTGAAGATTTTCTCCTCCACGGCTTTCCATGGGGCAACGAAAATCTTGTTTCGTTCAATTACTCCAGCATAGTAATTTCAGAGGAACCATCCCAAATATTGGAGAGGGGTCAGTAACGTATTGGGAACAGGCATCCGCGCCTGTAGCGGCACAACCAGGGGTGAACGACAGGACTTTAGAGAGGCACTAATACAAAAGCAAAATACTGTGGATGCTGGAAATCTGAAGTAAAAACAGAAAATGCTAGAAATACTCAGCAGGTCAGGCAGCATCTGTGGAGAGAGAAACAGAGTTAACATTTCAGGTCGAAGACCCTTCGTCAGAACTGGAAAAAGTTGGAGATGTAACAGGTTTTTAAGCAAGTGTAGGGACAAGGAGAGGAGGGAGGGGAGGAAAGAACAAAAGGGAAGGTCTGTGATAGGGTGGAAGGCAGGAGAGAAGAGACAAAAGGGATGATGGTGCGAGGCAAAAGGATATGGTAATGGGACAAGTTAAGAAACAAAAGGTGGCTCGAGATGAAGTGTAAATTGCAATGGCAGAATGATTGACAGCTGCCATGTGAGAGAGAAAAAAGAATGATAGGGGCCGAGGTTATGGTCTGAAATTGTTGAACTCGATGTTGAGTCCAGAAGGCTGTAAAATGCCTAATTGAAAGATGAGGTGCTGTTCCTCGAGCTTACTTTGAGCTTCATTGGAACAGTGTAAGAGGCCATGGACAGAGAGGTCAGAGTGGAGCAGAGAGTTAAAGTGACAGGCGACCGGAAGCTCAGGGTCACTCTTACGGACTGAATGGAGGTATCCTGCAAAGCGGTCACCCAATCTGCGTTTGGTCTCCCTAATGTAGAGGAGACCGCATTGTGAGCAGCGAATACAGTATACTAAATTGCAAGAAGTACAAGTAAATCGCTGTTTCACCTGGAAGGAGTGTTTGGGGCTCTGGACAGTGGGAAGTGAGGAGGTGAAAGGGCAGGTGTTGCATCTCCTGCACTTGCACGGGAAGGTGCCGGGCGAAGGGGAAGGGGTGTTGGGGGTGACACTCTGAGTGCAGCAGGCTAGTCAGGCCAACGGATGGAATATTTTTACTTCCTTTGTCACTCCCATCTTAGCAGGCCCACAATACAATTGTCACTGTGATGTCCACATTCAGCCCAGAACAGCCCCTACCCCTGTTTTCAGCAGACGTAGGTACCAGAGTGTCTACCGGAGTCATAACTGATGGGATATCTGTCTGGCCCGGCAGTGGCCCCTGACATGCCTCCAAACTACTGTCAAGATATGGGAGGGCAGGGGAAGAAGCATCTGCACCCCCTTAATTGAAATTTGCTGTGGTCTTGTGAATGGGATGTAAAACTGGTGGATCTGTGTTCCGGCCTGAATTGCGATGCCTCTGCCTCCACTACAGAAATCCATCCAAGAAGGTGCAGAGTTTGTAGCCTGGTTTATTTATGTCCAAACAGCAGCTTCCGTCTCTTATCTTTGATGGTTCCACTCCTAGTCCTTCATCTCAACATATTTGGGCCAGTACCCTTACTGATCCCAAATGGAACACCGACAGCTTCTGCATTGCTAAAGCTGCCTCTGAGAAGCTTGTTTTCCTCTTTTTTGCCAAATACTTATTTTTATTAATAGTTTTTAACTCTCCATAAAGTGCAATTTCATCCAAGACTTGAACCCTTCTCCCAGTACTTGGGAGTACTCTTGCACACTTGAACAGGTTACAAGAAAATGATAAAAACATTTTTGGCTCACGAATGTGCCAGCATGTGTGGGATGAGTTCTGGAATTTATTGTATTTGTTCTTGGGATATGGGCACACGGACGTGACTGCATTTATTGACTATCTCTAGGGGCCTTCTTCTTGAACCACTGCAGTCCTTGTGGTGATGGTGCTCCCACACTAGTGTTAGGCAGGGAATTCCTCAATATTGACCCAACGATGCTGAAGGAACAGGGATGTCCAAGTCAGGATGGTGAGTGACTTGGAGTGTAACTTGGAGGTGATGGTGTTCCTATGATATTGCTGCTCTTGTCTTCATTGGTGGTAAGGAGGTGCTGTAGAAGTAAACATGGTGAATTGCTGCACTGCATCACATAGATCATATATAATACAGCCACAATGTGCCTGCAATAGAGGGGCTGGATATTGAATTCAGTGGCATGGGTGTCGATTAAGCGAACTGCTCTGTCCTGAATGTTGTTGAGCATATTGAATGTTTTCGCAGCTGCACCTATGCAGGCTATTTATGAGCATTCCATCACATTCCTGACTGAAGCCTTGTAGATAGAATCATAGAATGATAAGTATTTATCCAATTCCCTTTTGAAAGTCACTACTGAATCTGCTTCCACCACCCTTTCAGACAGTGCATTCCAGATCACAACTCACTGTGTAAAAAAATGTCTCCTCTTATCGTCTCTGTTTTTTTGGCCAATCTTAAATCTGTGTCCTCTGGATACCGACCCTTCTGCCATTGGAACAGTTTTTCCTTATTTACTCTATCAAAACTGTTTATGATTTTGAACACCTCTGTCAAATCTCCTCTTAACCTTCTCTTCTCTAAGGAGAACAACCCCAGCTTCTCCAGTCTCTCCACATAGCTGAAGTCCCTCATCCCTGGTACCATTCAGGTAAATCGCCTCTTCACCCTCTGGTGGAGAAGCTTTGAGAGGTCAGGAAGTGAGCCACTTGTCACAAAGTACTCAGCCACTGCCCTTCTATTTTTGCTATAGTGTTGATATGGCTGATCCTGTTAAGCTTTTATTCAATGGTGGTCGCCAATATGCTGATAATGGGTATCTCAGAAATAGTGGTGCCATTGAGTGGGCTTTCTTCTGTTCAAGAGGATCATTACTTGGAATTTATTTAGTGTGAATGTTATTTGCCATTTGTTAGTTCAAGCCTAGATGTTGTCTTGGTCCTGCTGGAGGCTGACATGGGCTGCTTCATCATCAGTGGAGTTTAAATGAAGCTGAACACTAATATTGTCAGTGAATCAGCCCCTTTCCTGATCTTATGACAGAGCTGAAGATGATTGGGCCGAGATCTTCAGCAGTGATGTCCTGGGACTGCGATGGTTGGCCATTGATAACCACAACCATCTTCTTTTGCTTTGGGTGTGACCTCAGCCAACCCTTTGGCTCCCATGGACCTCAATTTTTTTTAGGGTTGCTTGGTGCTGCTTTGATGTCAAGAGCACCTCTCACCTCTCCTCTGGCCTTCATCTCTTGCGCCCATGTCTAGATGAGGCTGTGATGAGGTCTGGAGCTGAGTGGTTCTGATGGAAGCTGAACTGAGCATCAGTAAGCAGATTATTGGTGAGCAGGAATTACTTGATGGCACTATTGATGATTCTTACAAACTGTAAGATGTAAGCATGGTTGCTTATCACAAAATAAATCCCAATTACCACATTAGTGTTAGGATGAGTACACTTCGGGAGACTGAAATTGTTGTCTTTGCTAATTTTAACAAAAAAAGTAGACATGAGTAAACAGTAAATTAAAGTTTATAATATCAAATAATTGAATCCATAATTCCCTCTAGATATCACAGGGTTCAGAGGCTCATAGGAGCTAAATACCACTTTTGATTCAAGCCAACTTCTTCAAATTTAATGACAATAGGAATTTCAGCTCCCTAGGAAAGCTCAACAAACAACAAGAATTTGGAGCACACAGGTACACACAGCTGGAGTAATATTATAAACAAGAATATTTGTGCTTTCATCATACAAGAAAGGTGAAACACTAATGAAGTAGTACATTTTAAGATTTAGTAGACTGCCACAGGGACAAATCTTACCTAATTCATTCTATTCATGTTTAATCAAAAACGTGTTTGCCACAAAATTCAATTCCATTTTCTTGAGACTTAGGGATTAGTGTCATGTTAATTCTCTTCTTCTCTTCTCAGAGCCGAGGATGACTTGCTTCCACACTAAGAATGAGTTCTCAGGTGACTGATGAGTCCAATGCGGGACCTACAGTCTCTGTCACAGGTGGGGCAGACGGTGGTTGAAGGGGCGGGTGGGTGGGGTGCTTGGGTTGACGCGCGCTCCTTCCACTGTTTGCGTTTGGCTTCCACTTGCTCTCGGTGAAGAGACTCGAGGTGTTCAGCGCCTTCCCGAATGCTTCTCCTCCACTTTGTGCGGTCTTGGGCCAGGGATTGCCAGGTGTCGGTGAGGATGTTGCACTTTTTCAAGGAGGCTTTGGGGGTGTCTTTGAAATGTTTCCTCTGCCCGCCTGGGGCTCTCTTGCCGTGTCGGAGCTCCGAGTAGAGCGCTTGCTTTGGGAGTCTCGTATCGGGCATGCGGACGATGTGGCCCATCCATCGGAGCTGATCGAGCGTGGTCAAAGCTTTGATGCTGGGTATGTTGGCCTGAGCGAGAACACTGACGTTGGTGCGCCTATCCTGCTAATGGATTTGCAGGATCTTGCGGAGGCAGCGTTGGTGGTACCTCTCCAGGGCTTTGAGGTACCTGCTGTACATGGTCCATGTCTCTGAAGCATACAGGAGGGCGGGTATCACTACTGCTCTGTAGACCATGAGCTTGGTGCTGGGTTTCAGGTCCTGGTCTTCAAACATTCTCTTCCTCAGGCGACCGAAGGCTGCACTGGCACACTGAAGGCGGTGTTGGACTTCGTCATCGACGTCTGCCCTTGTTGACAGTAGACTCCCGTATGATCATGTTGTAAATCTGTTTTTCTCTGCAATATTGTTTTTGAATTATGTTATGTAATACTTTTTCACTTGCTGAGGATGGAAAAATTGTGCTGTTCTTATATTGTTGATAAAGTTCCCAATAATCCAGAAAGAAAAAATAACCAGATTCTTATGATTTTAAACAACTTTATATATAGTAGAGTTCAGCAACTCCTACTGATTTACAAACTCCACATTGTAGACTTTCTGACTTGTTGGGGTGGATTTACACAGGATATATGGCACAGAAACAGGCCATTCGGCCCAACCAGTCCATGCCGGTGTTTATGCTCCACTCAAGCCACCTCCCATCTTTCCTCATCTAACTCTATTTGCCTATGAATTACAACCTATTTTCTGCCAATTGTAGGGCTAGAAATGGAGTAAAATGGGGTGGTAATGCCTAATATTTCAAAACTACTGGTCTAAAATTGCACCAGAAATAGCCTCCCAAAAATTGTGAGTATCCTTTAAGGCCCATCAGGAGCCTGTCTTGCTGCATTTAAATGGGTCATGTAGGCATTTCCACTGCGAACCCACACCAAATTATTACCACCATTATATAATTAGATTTATGAGCACCGATAAGGTATACCCGAGGCAGATGCTGCATTAAGGAAGCCATTTTGGAGCTGAGGGTCATCCTCCACTAAAGAACAGTACCAGAGTGGCCTGGATGGAGGTGGATAAAAGAGTCAATGCTGTGTCACCTGTGCACAAAATGTGATAAGGAAAAATTTGCCCGTGTCAGGAAGGATGTCAAGGTAATTTTTATTCTTATTTAGTTTAATTTCATATTGTTGCGTTCAAGACACCAATTTAAATTCATGGCGACAGTACAGAAGTAGAATACACAGAACTCTGGCAACTACGAACAGACGGAATTGATGGACAGGAAAGACCAGCTGGTCCGTCAAGCCTGCCTCACACCATGATGGCTGGAGCATCATGATTAAACACTTCTTCCCTCCCCCTGCACCTCCCACCCACCTCCACAGCCATGTAATCTCCCAGGAGAGGCAATAAAACAGAAAAAAAACCAGGGCCAATAAGATAAAAAATACTCAGGAAAATTCCTCTCTGACCCCATAAGGCAATCAAAACCAGTCCAGGAGATCCCATGGACCAAGTGTTACGTATACAAACACTTACCTTCTATATCTAATTTGATTGAGTTTTTTGATGAGGCAACAGAAAGGGCTGATGAGGACAATGCAGTTGACGTGTTGTATATGGATTTCCAAAAGGTGTTTGATACAGTACCACATAATAGGTTTGCCAGCAAAGTTGAAGCCCATGAAATAAAAGGGACAGTGGCAGCATGGATATGGAATTGGGTAAGTGACAGAAAATAGAGAGTAGTGGTGAACGGTTGTTTTTCAGACTGGAAAAAAGAAAGAAAGAAAGACTTGCATTTATATAGCGCCTTTCACGACCACCAGACATCTCAAAGCGCTTTATAGCCAATGAAGTACTTTTGGAGTGTAGTCACTGTTGTAATGTGGGAGGTATAAAGTGGTGTTCCCCAGGGGTCGGTACTAGGACCACTGCTTTTCTTGATACTGTATATATTAATGACTTGGACTTAGGAGTACAGGGCACAATTTCAAAATTTGCAGATGACACAAAATTTGGAAGTATAGTGAACAGTGAGGAGGATAGTAATAGACTTGAAGCTTGAGACCAAGCTTCAGACACTGCGACACATCAGGGAGGGGGAGAAGTTCCTGGACTTTATGTTTCAGGAGGTGGTCACACCTATGAAATTAATTACTGCAGATGTAGTCCGTGGTCAGGGACAGGACGGTGTGACTACGAGTGAGGAAGGTATAGGGATCCAGGATGTAGTGTTGAAGGAGCCGCAGCCCTTGCTCTTGTCAAGCAGGATTGAGGTTCTTACTCCCTGTGAGGGCAGGAGCGGGGACTGCAGGGAGGATGAGCAACCTGGCCACAGCACCGTGGTGCAGGGGGCCATTCAAGTGGAGGGAGTAAAAAGAAATGTTGTAGTGGTAGGGGATAGTATCATTAGGGGGATAGATAGGGTTCTCTGCAGTCAAGAGCGGGAGTCCCAAAGGCTGTGTTGCCTGCCCGGTGCCAGGGTTAAGGACATCTCTTCTGGGCTGGAAAGAAACTTGGAGTGGGAGGGGGAGGATCCAGTTGTCGTGGTCCATGTTGGTACAAACGACGTAGATAGGACAAGGAAGAAGGTTCTGTTAAAGGAGTATGAGCAGCTAGAGGTCAAATTAAAAAACAGAACCTCAAGGGTAATAATCTCTGGGTTATTACCTGAGCCACGAGTGAATTTGGCTAGGATAAATTAAATTAAAGAGTTAAATGCGTGGCTCAAAGACTGGTGTGGGAGAAATGGGTTTTGCTTCTTGGGACACTGGCACCAGTACTGGGACAGGAGGGAGCTGTTCCGTTGGGACGGACTCCACTTGGCCAGTGCTGGGATTAGAGTCCTGGCGAATCATATAACTAGGGCTGTAGAGAGGGCTTTAAACTAATTAGTCAGGGGGGAGGTTTCTAGAGAGCAAATAACAGAAATGACAACGGAGAAGGTCATAGACTTAGGTAGCAGTGGGGAAATTAAAAAACAGAACGTGTCAGGAAGGGACAGAAGGTATGGAGTAAAAGGTAAAGTAGTAAAAGGGGAAAAAACAGGAACTAAGTGTCACAAAACATATTTGAAAGTTCTTTATCTGAATGCACGTAGCATTCGTAACAAAATGAATGAGTTAACGGCACAAATAATTACATATGGGTATGATCTTGTGGCCATTACAGAAACATGGCTGCAGGGTGACCATGACTGGGAATTAAACATACCGGCCTAGAAATTCAGTTGCGTTTGCGCCCATTTATTGGCTATAAAGTGGTTTGCGCCTAAAGTTTTTTACCGCCCGAAATTCAGATGGACCCTAACATCGGCGTTAGCCGGTAGCGCTGCGCCGGCACCGATGACGTCATCGGTGTGCGCAGCGCCCCGGTTGCAATGCTATTCCGGCCCGATGGCCAAATTCAGTTGCGGCCGCCTCGCCCGTGGCAGCCGCAAACAGCGTTTGTGAAACGGGGTCTTGCAGCTCCGAAAGGCCGGCGCATAAAGGTGGAGCAGCGGCCGGCCGCTTTCCCGGCGGCCGCCTGCCCGCACCTCCCTCCCCGGACTCCTGCACCACCCCCCCGCGGCACTGATGTCTGTGTCCCGCGAGCCCGGCACTTCTCCGTGGTGCCGGGCTCATTTGCCGGGGGAATCCACTGGTGATCTGACGGCTGCAGGCAGCTCCTCCTTAAGAGAAGGAGGAGGCCTGCAGTACCCCAGCCTGCCGCACCGCATCGGGTGCCGCAGCGGAAGCTGAACGCCTGAAAGTGACATTTAACGCCCCTAGCGAGGCGGCCAAACCCTGCAATAGCGCCCGCCGCCGTCTTGGCCCGTCGCAACTGAATTTTAGGTGGGTGCTACGGGAATCCTGGCGAGCGCTAAATTTCGGGCGCAAAAGACCTGGCAGGGCCATACCGAATTTCTAGGCCACCAGGTTATTTAACAATCAGGAAGGACAGGCAGGAAGGGAGGGGAGGTGGGGTGGCTATGTTAATAAAGGAAGGAATCACTATAATACAGAGAAATTATATTGGGTCAAAGGAGCAGGATAGTGAAACAGTTTGGGTAGAGATAAGGAATAATAAGGGGAAAAAACACTAGTGGGCGTAGTCTATAGGCCTCCGAACAGTTGCAACTCTGTTGGACGGAGTATTAATCAGGAAATAGTTGAGGCTTGTAATAAGGGAACAGCTATAATTATGGGGGATTTTAACTATCATATTAACTGGACAAATCAAACTGGGCAGAGCAGCCTTGAGGATGAGTTCATTGAGTATATTAGGGATGGGTTTCTTGAGCAGTATGTAACTGAACCGACCAGGGGGCAAGCAACCTTAGATTTGGTCCTGTGTAATGAGACAGGATTAATTAAAACTGTCCTAGTAAAGGATCCCCTTGGAATGAGTGACCATAACATGGTTGAATTCCATATTCAATTAGAGGGTGAGAAGGTTGGATCTCAAACAAGCGTGCTAAGCTTGAATAAAGGAGACTATGAAGGTATGAGAGCGGAATTGATTAGAGTGGACTGGGAAAATAGATTAAACGGTAAGACGGTACATGATCAGTGGTGTACATTTAAGGAGTTATTTTACAACTTCCAAAAATAATATATTCCACTGAGGAAAAAAGGGTGTAAAAGAAAAGATAGCCATCCGTGGCTAAGTAAAGTAATTAAGGATAGTATCCGACTAAAAACAAGGGCATATAAGGTAGCCAAATCTAGTGGGAAGATAGAAGATTGGGAAGTCTTTAAAAGACAGCAAAAAATAACTAAAAGATTGATTAAGAAAGGGAAGATAGATTATGAAAGTAAATTAGCAAAAAATATAAAAACGGATAGCAAAAGTTTCTATAGTTATATAAAAAGAAAAAGGGTGGCTAAAGTAAATGTTGGTCCCTTAGAGGATGAGACTGGGAAATTAATGGTGGGAAACATGGAGATGGCAATTGTAGTGTATGTAACCTGTACCACCTTAAGAGACTACCTTAAGATGATGAACTACTTTCTGATGGCTCCTGTATATTGTAGTACCGGTGGTGACCACACCGGTATATAAACCCTGTGGAGCAGTTTGTATTTCAGTTCAGCCCTGACCCTCAATTACTAAAGACCTGTTTAAGTATTCTGTTGTCTGTGTCCAGTTATTCAGCATAACTACATTTGGGAAATCACAGACTCAACAGTGGCGACGAGTCTGATCGTACCTAGCGGCAGTTTTGCATCCAAGGAAGATTTGTCCTCAGAACGGACGTTGAAAAGGGGCATCTGCCCTCATCATCCTGCTGAGCACCGCATTGCACGGGAGGCATCGAGAACCCGGTTTGGATTTGCTGGCCACGAAGTCCACCATCAGCAACAGGCAGTGATCATCCCTTCTACGACAGCGGCGGGTAAGCCCGATCTAGCAACACGGAGAGAAAGTCGGCCGAGTTGTCAGTGGGAGAAGGGGAGGGAAACCGAAGAATAGGGCGGAGAACACGACCACAGCCAATGAAAAGGGCCGGACTGCAATCGGGCAGAGACGCGCAGCAGCCAGAAAAGCGTTAATGTCCACGAGGACCGCGGGAGCGGCGGGGAACAAGAGCAGCAGCGTCGGGGGAAATAAGGACCACTGGGAGGCGAGAACGGCAACAGCGTGGTAATCGCCATTTTAGTCAGCGGGGGAAGAAGATAAGCGCGGGAAAAGCCGCCAAGCGCGGGAAGCCGCCATTTTGGAAAAATAAATAAAATAAAGAAAACTCAACAAGATGCCAAAAACGGGTAACATCACTGCTTTTGATAGCGATGTAGAAGATTGGGCCACTTATGTGGAAAGCGTTGAAGTTTACTGTACAGCGAATGAGGTACCGGCGGATAAGAAAGCACTAACCATATTAAACTCGATGGGTGTGAAGACGTACGGGTTATTAAGGCACCTTGTAACACCAGATAAACTGGTAGGAAAGAGTTTCGCTGAGATTGTTACTATCCTGCAAGAGCATTTAAACCCCACGCCGCTGCTGATAGCGGAACGATTTAAATTTTACAAAAGAATTCAGCTTAAAGAGGAAAGCAACGCTGAATTCTTAATCGAACTGCGCAAGTTATCAAAGTACTGTCAGTTTGGTACACGACTAGCAGACGCTCTGAGAGATAAGTTCGTGTGTGGGCTACTAAAGGAAGGAACCCAGAAGCGACTGCTAGAGGAAAAGGATCTTACGCTGGACAAAGCTTTCAGCATTGCAGCATCGCACGAGGCAGCAGCACGAGGCACTGCGGAAATGCAGCAAAGGCCATCGGAATTCAGCACCAATGAAATGGCATTGGGTGCAGCAAAGTGTTATCGTTGCGGAAGGACAACGCATGATCAGAACCAGTGCTGGTTTAAAGATAAAGAATGCAGGAAATGTGGCAGACTTGGTCACATAGCGAAAGTATGCCGGTCAGGAAAGAAGACCAGCAACAAAAAGTCGCCGCAGGAGAAGTACAAGAAAGTACACAAGGTGACAGAGAACAGTTCGGATGAACAAAAGACGGATTCAGACTCCAGCAGTAAGGAACTGGGTTGTCTAAAAATACATAATGTGGGTAACACAGCAGACCACCAAACTATCTGGGTCATGCTTCGGATAACAGGAGTCCAAGTGAAGATGGAATTGGACACTGGATCGGCATTGACGGTCATGAATAAGCAAGAGTACAAAAGGTTATTCTCACACATTCCCCTGAGGGATACGGAGATTGTATTGAAAACATACACGGGGCAAAGAGTATACCCCATCGGAAAGATAAAGGTAAAGGTGGTCTACAATGGTAAAGAAAGTCAGGGAATGGACTTGTATGTGTTACCTGAGGGAGGTCCACCACTACTGGGACGGGAATGGATCCGGAGAATAAATATGGACTGGCATTCCTTACAAGCACTAACTGTAGATTCCTGTAAAGAGGATGATGTCAAACCTAAACGATTGTCCAAAATATTGGACGATGCTAAGGAGGTGTTCCAACAGGGACTGGGAACACTGAAAGGAATTACGGCAAACATCAGGGTTGAAGAACATGCAAACCCAAAATTTTTCAAAGCCAGACCGGTACCTTATGCGATACAACCTGCTGTGGAAGCAGAGCTGGAAGGGCTAGAACGCTCAGGAGTACTGTCAAAGGTGGACTGGAGCGAATGGGCCACGCCCATTGTTCCTGTCATGAAGCGTTCGTTGAGCAACAAGCCGGGGGAACCTGGGAAGGTTCGCATCTGTGGCGATTTCAAGATCACTGTTAATCCGGTTCTTCACATGGTGCAATATCCGCTTCCGCGGATTGAGGATATCTTCGCTTCGCTGTCTGGCGGGAAACACTTCACCAAGATAGACCTGGCGCAGGCGTACTTACAGATGGAAGTTGATGAAGCGTCACGCCAGTATCTCACGATCAACACACATAAGGGCTTATATCGGTATAATAGACTGGTTTTTGGAGTGGCATCGGCTCCAGCGATTTGGCAAAGGGCCATGGAGCAGGTATTACAGGGAATTCCAGGCACACAATGCTACCTGGACGACATTCTGATTACAGGAGATGATGATAAGGAACACCTCACGAATTTGGAGCAGGTGCTCACCAGATTGAAAGAATATGGACTCAGAGTTAATCGCCAGAAATGTGAGTTCTTTCAGAAGCGAATCTCATACTGCGGTCACGTCATTGACCAGGAGGGGCTTCATAAGTCACCTGACAAGATCGAAGCTGTTGTGAACGCTCCCACTCCGGAAAATGTATCCCAGTTGAGGTCGTTCCTTGGGTTGATTAACTATTACCACAAGTTTCTTCCAAATTTATCCATGGTGTTACACCCGCTGAACACTCTTTTGCAAATGGGAGTACCATGGAAGTGGAGCGAGGAATGTAAGCGGGCTTTTCAAAAAAGCAAGGCACTGATCACCTCTAAGGAAGTGTTGGCTCACTTTAACCCAACGCTGCCTATTCGTTTAGCTTGTGATGCTTCTCCATATGGTATCGGGGCAGTGCTCTCACATAAGTTGCCAAATGGCTTGGAAAGGCCAGTCGCGTTCGCATCCAGATCATTGACCTCCGCTGAGCGCAACTATGCTCAGATAGATAGGGAGGCTCTCAGCCTCGTGTGGGGAGTTAAGAAATTTAACCATTACCTGCAAGGCCAAAGGTTTACGCTGCTGACAGATCACCAGCCGTTGGTTTCCATCTTTAACCCTAAGAAGGGTGTTCCGGTTATGACGGCGCAGAGGCTTCAGAGGTGGTCCCTTTTCCTAGGGGCACATCAATATGATATCGAATTCAAAGGTACAAAGCAACATGGTAATGCTGATGGGCTGTCGCGCCTGCCACTACCTACAGCGGAAGAGGCACCGGCAGTTGACCCTGTCGAGATATTTCACTCGACCATCATCGAATGCTTACCAGTCACCAATGCGAGTATTGAGAGAGAGACCAGAAATGACCCGACACTGTCTCGGGTCTACGATTTGACAGTGAAGGGATGGCCAGCACATGGCGAACCACTGTTACCGTCATTCTCAGCCAGACGAGAGCAGCTGTCCGTCTGTCAAGGAACATTGATGTATGGAACAAGGGTGATTATTCCTCCTAAATTAAGGGAGAGAGTTCTGAAGGAACTGCATGAAGGTCATCTGGGGGGAGTCAAGATGAAAGGCCTTGCTAGGGCTTATGTGTGGTGGCCAGGTATCGACAAACAAATAGAGGATCTGACTAAAAGCTGCTCAGGGTGCCAAAAAGTTCAAAATGCACCTCCAATTGCACCGCTGCATCCGTGGGAGTGGCCTTCAACCCCATGGCAACATGTGCATATCGACTTTGCAGGTCCATTCCTGGATTCCATGTTTTTGATAGCGGTAGACGCACATTCTAAATGGCCAGAAGTGATTAAGATGTCGACCACTACCTCTGAAAAGACGATCGCAGTTCTAAGAACCATATTTGCAAGGAATGGGCTGCCGGAACAAATATGTTCAGACAACGGACCACAGTTCGTGTCAGAAGAATTCCAGAAATTCATGAAGAAGAATGGGGTGAAACACTATACATCTGCCCCATATCATCCGGCTACAAATGGGTTGGCCGAGAGATTTGTACAAACGTTCAAAAAGGCGATAAAGGCCATGAGCGAAGACCATATTCCACTACAACACAAGGTGGACAATTCCCTGATGGCATATCAAAACGCCACGCATGCAGTGACAAATCAAAGCCCTGCCATAATGTTCTGTAACAGGAGGTTGCGGTCCCGATTGGATTTGTTAAAACCCAATGTGCGTAGGGAAGTCGAAAACAAACAATTCCAGCATGCAAATAACAAGGGTACTCGGAGTTTCGAAATAGGACAACCAGTGTTGGCCAGGGACTATAGGAATGATAAATGGCAATCCGGAACAATTCGTGCCCGACAAGGACCCTTGATGTACATGGTAGACGTTGGTGAGAACGTAATACGACGTCATGCTGACCAACTTGTGGAATCGAGAACAAGGGTCGACCCCATGTCTACGGCAGAGACACCAGTTGAAGAAGTTATTGAGCCTGTAGCATCTATCTCAGACTCGAACGTACATGATGATGTTCAATCCATAAGAGATCAAATGGATGAGTCACACCAGCAACGAGAACCAGAGACCCCTGAAAGGCGTTATCCGGCCCGGATCAGGAGGCCTCCTCAGAGACTGAATCTTTGAACAGTTTTGTATGAAAGTTGTATATATGTTATCCATGTTATGTTTAAATTGGGGTGTACACTGTTAAGCTAAAAGGGGAGGAATTGTAGTGTATGTAACCTGTACCACCTTAAGAGACTACCTTAAGGTGATGAACTACTTTCTGATGGCTCCTGTATATTGTAGTACCGGTGGTGACCACACCGGTATATAAACCCTGTGGAGCAGTTTGTATTTCAGTTCAGCCCTGACCCTCAATTACTAAAGACCTGTTTAAGTATTCTGTTGTCTGTGTCCAGTTATTCAGCATAACTACATTTGGGAAATCACAGACTCAACAGCAATAACGCTGAACAAATATTTTGTATCAGTCGTTACGGTAGAGGACACTAAGAATATCCCAACACTGGACAAACAGGGGGCTCTAGGGGGAGAGGAGCTAAAAACGATTAAAATCACTAAGGAAGTGGTACTTGGTAAAATAATGGGACTTAAGCCGAATAAATCCTCTGGACCTGATGGCTTACATCCTAGGGTCTTGAGGGAAGTGGCGGTAGGGATTGTGGATGCATTGGTAATAATTTTCCAAAACTCCCTGGGCTCAGCAAAGGTCCCGGCAGATTGGAAAACTGCTAATGTAACACCTTTATTTAAAAAGGGTAGTAGGCAGAAGGCTGGAAACTATAGACCTGTTAGCCTAACATCTGTGGTTGGTAAAATGTTAGAGTCCATTATTAAGGAGACAGTAACGGGACATTTGGATAAACATAATTTAATAGGACAAACTCAGCATGGTTTCATGAAGGGAAAGTCATGTTTGACAAATTTGCTTGAGTTCTTTGAGGAAGTAACATACAGGGTGGATAAAGGAGAACCAGTGGATGTAGTGTATTTAGACTTCTAAAAGGCATTTGACAAGGTGCCACACAAAAGATTATTGCTCAAGATAAAAAATCACGGGATTGGGGGTAATATTCTGGTGTGGGTGGAGAATTGGCTCTCTAACAGAAAGCAGAGAGTTGGGATAAATGGTTCATTCTCAGACTGGCAATCAGTAACTAGTGGTGTTCTGCAGGGGTCAGTGCTGGGTCCCCAACTCTTTACAATCTATATTAACGATTTGGAGGAGGGGACCGAGTGTAACATATCAAAGTTTGCAGATGATACAAAGATGGAAGGGAAAGTAGTGAGTGAGGAGGACATAAAAAACCTGCAATGGGACATAGACAGGCTAAGTAAGTGGGCAGAGATTTGGCAGATGGAATACAATACTGGAAAGTGTGAGGTTATGCACTTTGGCAGGAAAAATCATAGAGCAAGTTATTATCTTAATGGCAAGAAACTGGAAAGTACTGTAGTACAAAGGGATCTGGGGGTCCTGGTGCACGAAACTCAAAAAGTTAGTATGCAGGTGCAGCAAGTGATTAAGAAGGCCAATGGAATGTTGGCTTTTATTGCTAGGGGGATAGAATATAAAAACAGGGCGGTATTGCTGCAGTTATACAAGGTATTGGTGAGACCGCACCTGGAATACTGCATACAGTTTTGGTGTCCATACTTAAGATAAGACATACTTGCTCTCGAGTCAGTACAAAGAAGGTTCACTCGGTTAATCCCGGGAATGACGGGGTGGTCATATGAGGAGAGGTTGAGTAGATTGGGACTCTACTCATTGGAGTTCAGAAGAATGAGAGGCGATCTTATTGAAACATATAAGATTGTGAAGGGGCTTGATCGGGTGGATGCAGTGAGGATGTTCCCAATGATGGGTGAAACGAGAACTAGGGGGCATAATCTTAAAATAAGGGGCTGCTCTTTCAAAACTGAGATGAGGAGAAACTTCTTCACTCAGAGGGTGGTAGGTTTGTGGAATTTGCTGCCCCAGAAAGCTGTGGAAGCTACATCATTAAATAAATTTAAAACAGAAAGAGATAGTTTCCTAGAAGTAAAGGGAATTAAGGGTTACGGGGAGCGGGCAGGAAATTGGACATGAGTCTAGGTTCGGAATGGTCATGGTCATGGCCCTGTGGGTAGTGGAGCGGGCCCAGGGGCCGTGTAGCCTGGTTCTGTTCCTACTTCTTGTGTTCTAATTCTGTGTTAGATTTCAGGAGATGGTTTTATTCCTGTTCCTGGCTGGGGTGGAGATCGCCTTTACAGAAGGTAAGTACTGTAGAAAATATAGGGACAGAGTGATCTCCTGGAAGAGTTTCGATCACCTAGATGGGTTGGAGAGGAATTTCCCAGATTTTTTCTCCCAAATTGGCCATTGGGTTTTTTATCTGGTTTTCGCCTCTCCCGGGAGATCACATGGGTTCGGGTGGGATGGAGAGTGATAGAAGATTTGAGGTTAGGATCAGATCAGCCATGATCTTATTGAATGGTGGAGCAGGCTCGAGGGGCCGATTGGCCGACTCCTGCTTCTATTTCTTATGTTCTTATGTAAGACATAGGCAGGCTGGTGAAATGGATGGACACGTGGCAGATGAAATTTAATGCAGAAAACTACGAAGTGATGCATTTTGGCAGAAAGAATGAGGAGAGGCAATATAAACTAAAGGATACAATCCTAAAGGGGGTGCATGAACAGAGAGACCTGGGGGTGTATGTGCACAAATCGTTAAATGTGGCAGGGCAGGTTGAGAAAGCAGTTAAAAAAGCATACGGATACTGGGCTTCATAAATAGAGGCATAGAATACAAAAACAAGGAAGTTATGATGAACCTTTATAAAACACTGGTTCGGCCTCAACTGGAGTATTGTGTCCAATTCTGCGCACCGCACTTTAGGAAGAATATGAAGGCCTTAGAGAGTGTGCAGATAAGATTTCCGAGAATGATTCCTTGGGTCAGAGCGATCATAACATGATCGATTTCTCACTCGAAATGGAGAGCGAAGAAATTGACTCAGAGACTAAGGTCCTGAATTTAAACAAGGGGAATTATGATGCCATGAGACGGGAACTGAGTAGGTCTGATTGGACAACGTTCCTGGGAGGACTGGAGGTAGATAAACAATGGCAAACATTTAAAGATAGAATGACAAAATTGCAAAAATTGTTTATACCAATCTGGCATAAAAGGAAATCTAAAAAGGTGACTCAACCGTGGATAACAGGGGAAATTAGAGACAGCATAAAATCCAAAGATAGGGCGTATAAAATAGCCAAAAAAAGCGCCAGAGCGGAAGATTGGGAACAGTTTAAGATAGAGCAAAGGAGGGCAAAGGGCATGATCAAGAGGGGCAAAATAGCTTACGAAAACAAGCTGGCGGAAAATATAAAAACTAACTCCAAAAGCTTTTATAAATATATCAAAAGGAAAAGACTGGTGAAAACCAAAGTTGGTCCATTGCAGTCAGATACGGGGGAATATATAATGGGAAATAAGGAAATGGCAGATCAACTAAATGCATACTTTGGGTCAGTCTTTACGAAGGAAGACACAAAAAACCTCCCTGGGATATCGGGAAAAATAGGGACATTGGCAAAGGAGGAACTGACGCAAATCAATATCTCTAAGGATATGGTGTTAAGGAAGCTAAAGGGATTGAAGGTGGACAAATCCCCAGGGCCTGATAACATGCATCCTAGGGTACTGAAGGAGGTGGCCCTAGAGATAGCGGATGCACTAAGGATGATTTTTCAGAATTCATTAGACTCGGGAACAGTGCCGATGGATTGGAGGGTAGCTAACGTTACCCCACTATTCAAAAAGGGGGGTAGGGAAAAAGCAGGTAATTACAGACCTGTAAGCCTTACATCAGTTGTGGGCAAAATGCTGGAGTCCATCATTAAGGATGAAATAGCGGAGCACTTAGCAAATGGGGACAGGATAGGACAGAGTCAACATGGATTTACAAAGGGTAAATCGTGCTTGACTAATCTATTGGAATTTTTTGAGGGAGTAACTGGTAGAATAGATGGGGGAGAGCCAGTAGATGTGGTGTACCTGGACTTCCAAAAGGCCTTCGATAAGGTCCCACATAAAAGATTAGCATGGAAAATTGAGGCTCATGGGATAAAGGGGAAAGTTTTGGCGTGGATAGGGAACTGGCTGTCAGATAGAAAACAGAGAGTTGGAATAAACGGCTCATTTTCTGAATGGCAGGCAGTAACAAGTGGGGTACCACAGGGATCTGTCCTGGGCCCCCAGCTGTTCACAATTTACATTAATGACCTGGATCAGGGAGTCGGATGCAGCATTTCCAAATTTGCAGACGACACTAAACTAGGAGGGGGGGTGGGCTCAGAGGAAGAGACCAGGAAGCTCCAGAGCGATTTGGACAGACTGGGCGATTGGGCGGATAAATGGCAGATGCACTATAATGTGGACAAGTGCGAAGTTATCCACCTTGGGTGCAGGAACGGGAGGGCAAATTATTATTTAAATGGCAATAGATTGGGAGAGGGGGAAGTACAGAGAGACCTGGGTGTTCTTGTACACCAGTCACTGAAGGCGAGCATGCAGGTGCAACAGGCGGTCAAGAAGGCAAACGGTATGCTGGCCTTCATAGCAAAAGGGTTAGAATACAGGAACAGGGATACCTTGCTGCAGCTGTACAGGGCACTGGTGAGACCACACCTCGAGTACTGTGTACAGTTTTGGTCGCCTCATCTGAGGAAGGATGTTCTTGCCATGGAGGGGGTGCAGCGGCGATTCACCAGGCTGATACCAGGAATGGCGGGAATGACCTATGAGGAGAGACTATGTAGTTTAGGGATGTACACACTGGAGTTTAGAAGATTGAGAGGGGACCTCATAGAAGTGTATAAAATTCTGACAGGTCTAGACAGACTGGATGCAGAAGGAATGTTTCCCTTGGCGGGTGAGAACAGAACTAGAGGACATAATTTAAGGATAAGGGCTAAACCATTTAGGACAGAGATGAGGGGGAATTTCTTCACTCAGAGAGTGGTGAACCTGTGGAACTCATTGCCACAGAGGGCAGTGTACGCCAGCTCATTAAATATATTTAAGAGGGAATTAGATATATTTCTACGGGCAAAAGGGGTTAAGGGTTACGGAGAGAAGGCGGGGACGGGATACTGAATTAAAGGATCAGCCATGATCTCATCGAATGGCGGAGCAGGCACGAAGGGCCGAATGGCCTACTCCTGCTCCTATCTTCTATGTATCTATGTATCTATGTATGAGGGAATTCAGTTACGTGGTTAGACTAGAGAAACTGGGGTTGTTCTTCTTAGAGCAGAGAAGGTTGAGAGGAGATTTGATAGAGGTGTTCAAAAATCATGAGCGGTCTAGACAGAGTAGATAGAGAAAAACTGTCCCCATTGGCGGAGGGGTCGAGAACCAGAGGACACAGATTTAAGGTGATTGGCAAAAGAACCAAAGGTGACATGAGGAAAAACTTTTTCATGCAGCGAGTAGTTAGGATCTGGAATGTGTAGTGTATGTACCTTTACGGGGAGAACTACTTTTTACAGCTCCTGTATACTGTAGTACCGGCAGTGACCACACCTGTATATAAACCCTAAGTAGGGATCTGTACTGTTAGTTTTTAGAGTAACCCTCATCCAGTAAACACCTGTTGATTGTTCCTCTGCAGTCTCTGTCGATTTATTGAAGGACACCATACATCAAGATTCACGGATTTAACATTGGCGACGAGTGGATTCAAACCTACCTGCAACTCTGCATCACCTCCCAGGGATTCGCTCCTGGAGAGCAGTGAAAGGGGAAGGCCGAGTCCAGAAGTGCGGGCGTCGACCATCCAGAGAGGACTTGAGTATTGCAGAGGAGGCTGTGGAGAGCTGGGCTTGGTTCTCCAGTCGCGACGATCCAGCGCAGCAGGCTGGCAGCAGGCACGGCGCAGACCCTTCCCGGACGGCGGCGGCTGGAGCCAACCGACGGCACAGAAAAAGGCCGAGCAGCGTCGACGGGGTAAGAGAGAGGGTAAAGCGCACAGGGCGCAGCCGGGGTTGGAAGACCGAGCGGCGTCAACGAGAGAGGATAAAGCGCACAGGGCGCAGCCGGGGTTGAACACCGAGCGGCGTCGACGGAAAAAAAAAAGAGAGAGAGGGTAAAGCGCACAGGGCGCAGCCGGGGTTCAGGACCGAGTGGTGTCAATGAGAGAGGCGTGCAGGAAAACGCGCAGAGCGCAGCCGGTGTTCAAGGGCTGAGCAGCATCCACGGGGGAAGAAAGGAAAGCGCGGGAGATGCCATTTTGAGCCACAGTGGAGAAGAAGGGAGAGCGCGGGAAGAAAGGAAAGCGCGGGAGAAGCCATTTTGAGCCAGCGGAGAAGATGGGAGAGCGCGGTAGACGCCATTTTTAGCCAGTCTAACCACACCCAGTGATGCCGAAGAGTGGCAGTGTCACAGCGTTCGACAATGAAGTCGAAGATTGGGCGACATATGTAGAACGCATAGAAGTGTACTGCAAGGCGAATGAAGTGCCAGATGCCAGGAAAGCACTGGTATTGTTGAATTCCATGGGTGCAAAAATGTGTGGCTTACTGCGAAACCTAGTAACCCCAGAGAAGCCAGTGGAAAAGGATTTGAAAGCATAGTGGCAATCCTACAGGACCACTTAAACCCCACACCGCTGCTGATAGCAGAAAGATTTAAGTTTCACAAAAGGAACCAGCATAAAGACGAAAGTAATGCTGAGTATTTAACGGAACTGCGCAAGCTATCGAAACACTGCCAGTTTGGAACGGGACTAGCAGATACTTTAAGGGACAAGTTTGTGTGTGGGCTTCAAAGTGAAGGAACCCAGAAACGGCTTCTATCAGAAAAGGATCTTACGCTGGACAAGGCTTTCAGCATGGCAGTATCACACGAAGCAGCTGCACGGGGCGCTGCAGAGATACAACGGAGACCGCAAGAATATGGCACAAATGAAATGTCATATGGAGCAGTGAAGTGTTATCGCTGCGGCAGAACAACACACGACCATAAGGATTGTTGGTTCAAGGACCAAATGTGCAGACAGTGTTGTAATACTCAGACTGCAGGAGAACAATAAAACAGGTATTTACTGAACAGATAGTAATTCAAGACTGAAGTACAGAAGCCTGCTATGGCTTTATATACAGGGGTGGTCACTGCTGGTACTGCAGTATAGAATCAGTTCTTCTCTTAAAGGTACATACACAACAATTCCTCCCCTTTTAGATAAACAGTACATAACATTCATTTAACAACTAAATAATAACTAATTACAATTACAATTTTCTATGTACTATATACATCAACTGAAATAATCATTTATAAGTTCAGTCTTTGAGGAGGCTTCTTGATCCTGACTGGATAACGCCTTTCTCGAGTATCCTGTTCTTGCGGCGGAGTTGATTCTGGCTCATTGTCGTTGGTTGGTTCGTCAGCTTCCAATACCACTGCTTCTGAGGTAGACGCAACCTGTACTTCGGGTTGATTACCAGGTGCACCTGCTCATGGTATGGGTTTGGCTTGTTCCTGTGACTCTAGAATCTGGTCAGCATGGCATCTCACGATGCTCTCTCCAATGTCCACTGTGTACATTAGTGGTCCCTGCTGTGTGCATATCGTTCCTGGCTGCCATTTTTCTGTTCGGTAGTCGCGGGCCAAGACTGGTTGCCCTATCTTGAAGCTCCTGGTTGGCTTCTCATTTATGTGCTGGAATTGCTTATCCTCAACATCTCGTCTTATGTTTGGTTTGAGCAAATCCAGGTGACATCTTAGCCTTCGGTTGAAGAACATTATGGCTGGAGTTTGGTTGGTGACTGCATGTGTCGCATTCCGGTAAGCAAACAAGAAATTATCCACCTTGTGTTGTAGTGGTATGTCGTCATTATGCATTGCCTTTATTGCCTTTTTAAAGGTCTGAACAAACCTCTCAGCCAATCCATTTGTGGCTGGATGATATGCGCCAGATGTGTAATGTTTCACCCCATTATTCCTCAGAAACCTCCGGAAATCCTCGGACACAAACTGTGGCCCATTGTCGGAGCAAATCTGTTCTGGCAAGCCATTCCTGGCGAAGATGGTCCGTAGTACTGCAATAGTTTTCTCCGTGGTGGTTGAGGACATTTTGATGACCTCTGGCCATTTTGAATGGGCGTCCACAGCGATTAGGAACATTGAGTCCATAAATGGACCAGCAAAATCAATGTGTACCCGTTGCCATGGAGATGAGGGCCACTCCCATGGATGTAGCGGGGCCTGTGGTGGAGCGTTTTGGACCTTCTGGCATCCTATGCATCTCTTGATCATATCCTCGATTACTTTATCGATTCCCGGCCACCACACAAACGCCCTGGCTAGACTCTTCATTTTTACCCCTCCCAGATGACCCTCATGAAGCTCATTGAGCACTCTATCTCTCAACTTGGGTGGAATTACCACTCGGGATCCACACATCAAGGTCTCCCGGCACACTGACAGCTGTTCTCTCCTTGGCGAGAATGCTGGCAACAGTGAGCCGCTATGTGCTGGCCATCCCTTCACCGTCAAACCATAGACCCGAGAGAGTGTCGGGTCATTTCGGGTTTCCTTCTCTATACTTGAGTTTGTAACAGGTAGACATTCGACTATGGTCGCATGGAATATCTCAACAGGGTCCACTGCAGGTGCTTCCTCTACCGTAGGCAACGGTAGGCACGACAGCTCATCAGCGTTTCCATGCTGTTTCGTACCCTTGTACTCTATGTTGTACTGATGTGCCCCTAGAAAAAGTGACCATCTTTGCAGCCGTTGCGCCGTCATCACCGGAACGCCCTTCTTTGGGTTAAAAATGGAGACCAGGGGCTGATGATCAGTCAGTAGGGTGAATTTCTGCCCGTGCAGATAGTGATTGAACTTCTTCACCCCCTACACCAGGCTGAGGGCCTCCCTGTCAATCTGGGCGTAGTTACGCTCGGCTGAGGTTAACGAACGCGACGCAAAGGCTATTGGCCTCTCTGAACCGTCAAGGAATTTGTGTGACAGCACCGCTCCGATGCCATAGGGAGACGCATCACATGCTAACCGAATCGGTAGTGTTGGATTGTAGTGGGCCAATACTTCTTTTGAAGTGATTAGGCATTTACATTTCTGAAAGGCACGCTTACACTCATCACTCCATTTCCATGTTACTCCAGTTTGCAGTAGGGCGTTCAGTGGGTGCAGAATTGTAGATAAATTCGGCAAGAACTTATGGTAGTAGTTCACCAACCCGAGGAACGACCTCAGTTGCGACACATTTTCCGGTGCTGGAGCCTTGACTACTGCCTCAATCTTGTCCGGCGACTTATGCAACCCTTCCTCATCAATCATGTGGCCACAATACGAGATTTGTCTCCTGAAGAACTCGCATTTGGGGCGGTTGGCTCGTAGCCCATATTCCTGTAATCTCGTGAGCACCTGCTCCAGGTTGGCAAGGTGTTCACTGTCATTTTCGCCCGTAACCAGGATGTCGTCCAAATAACACTGGGTCCCCGGGATCCCTTGCAGGTCTTGTTCCATCGCCCTCTGCCAAATAGCCGGGGCTGATGCTACCCCGAATACCAGTCGATTGTACTGGTAAAGGCCTTTGTGAGTGTTTATCGTGAGGTATTTCCTAGATGCTTCTTCCACCTCCATTTGTAGATACGCTTGGGCCAGATCAATCTTTGTAAAGCGTTTCCCTCCAGATAGTGAGGCGAAAATATCTTCTATCCGTGGAAGTGGATATTGTACTGTGTGCAGGACTGGGTTCACAGTTACCTTGAAGTCCCCACAGATGCGAACCTTCTTCGGTTCCCCAGGCGTGCTGCTCAATGATTTCTTCATTACAGGAACAATGGGTGTGGCCCACTCGCTCCAGTCCACCTTGGACAGCACACCCGAACGCTCCAGACTTTCCAGCTCTGCTTCAACGGCTGGGCGGATCGCATAAAAAATTTTGGGTTTGCGTTATCTTCGATTTTTATCATTGCCGTTACTCCTTTTAGAGTCCCAAGTCCTTGTTGGAACACCTCTTTCGTGTCAGTTAGAATTTTTGACAGTCGTCCAGGTGTGACGTCATCATCCTTTTTATCAGTCACAGTTAGCGCCTGAATGGAATGCCAACCCAATTGTATTTTTCGGATCCATTCACGTCCCAATAGTGGTGGTCCTCCATCCGGTAGTATATATAGATACAGTTTCTGTGTTTCCTTGCCGTTGTATTCAACTGGCACCCTTATTTTTCCTCTGGGGTAGACTTTTTGCCCCGTGTATGTCTTCAATACAATGGACGTGTCCTTCAAGGGTATGTGTGAGAATAGCCGCTCATAGTCTCGTCGATTCATGACAGTTAGGGCTGATCCTGTATCCAATTCCATCTTTACTTGGGACCCTGCTATCATGAGGGTGACCCAAATGGTTCGGTGATCCTCCTTTGCGATCACGTTGTGTAACTTTAGACAACTTAGTCTCCTGCTCCCGGAGTCATTATCACTCTCCTGATCTTCCGAACTACTGTCTGTCATTTTTTTTTACTTTCTTGGACTTTTCCTTAGTAGTTCTTGTAATGTTGGTTTTCTTTCCCGACCTGCAGACTCTTGCTATATGTCCCATTTTCCCGCATTGCCTGCATACTTTGTCCTTAAACCAGCAGTCCTTCTGATCATGGGTTGTTCTGCCGCAGCGATAGCACTTTTCTGCTCCATACGCCATTTCGTTAGCGCTGTATTCTTGTGGTTTCTGTTGTATTTCCGCAGCTCCCCGTGCTGCTGCTTCATAGGATACTGCCACGCTGAAAGCCTGTTCTAGCGTCAGGTCCTTTTCCGAAAGTAGTCGTTTCTGGGTTCCTTCACTCTGGAGCCCGCAGGCAAACTTATCCCGTAAGCTGTCTGCCAGTCCTGCTCCGAACTGGCAGTGCTTTGATAACTTGCGTAGTTCCGTAAGATAGTCAGCATTGTTCTCATCTTTGTGCTGGTTTCTTTTATGGAACTTGAATCTTTCTGCTATCAGCAGCGGTGTAGGGTTTAGGTGTTCCTGTAAGATATTAACAATCTCTTCAAAACTTTTCTCCATTGGTTTAGCTGGGGTAATTAAATTCCGCAATAGGCCGTACGTTCTCGCGCCCATCAAATTTAATAATACTGACGCCTTCTTTCCATTGACCACCTCATTGGCATTGCAGTACACTTCAATTTTTTCCACATACGTGGTCCAGTCTTCTACCTCGTTGTCGAAAGCAGTGATACTGCCACTCTTCGGCATCTTGGGTGATTTAAAATGGCGCCTCCCGCGCTTTTTCTTCTTCCCCAATGTAATAAAATGGTGCCTCCCGCGCTTTTACTTCTTCCCCAGTGGAATAAAATGGCGCCTCCCACGCTTTTCCTTCTTCCCCTTGCTGCCATGCTGCTCCTAGCATTCTACAGGGTAATGGCAGCGACCCGCGGCTTTGGCGCATCTCACTTTTCCTTCCCCGCGTTCTATCCTCTCCATGCTGCCCTGTTCTTGAACACCGACTGCGCCCTGTGCGCTCTACCCTCTCTCTCTCTCTTCCTCCCGACGACGCTGCACGGCCCCTTTGCAGAGCCGCTCGATCGAGCCCGAGCCCGCCGCAGTCCGGAAGGGTCAGCGCACTACCTGCTACCAGCACGACTTGCTGGAACACCTCGACTGGGGAGCCAGGCCCAGCTCTCCACAGCCTCCCCTGCAACTCTCCGATGGATCCCTGGGCGGTTGCCTGCGGTCGACGCCCGCCGTTCTGACTTCAACCTCCAAGAAGCTTCTCTTCAGGGAAAAGATCCCTGCGAGGTGATGCAGTACTGCAGGTGAGTTCAAACCTGCCCGTCGCCAGTGTAGTGTCCGGGTATCAATAATACTCAGACTGCAGGAGAACAATAAAACAGGTATTTACTGAACAGAGAGTAATTCAAGACTGAAGTACAGAAGCCTGCTATGGCTTTATATACAGGGGTGGTCACTGCCGGTACTGCAGTATAGAATCAGTTCTTCTCTTAAAGGTACATACACAACAAGTGTGGAAAAGTAGGACACATAGCAAGAGTCTGCAGGTCGGGAAAGAAAACCAGCAGCAAGAAATCTCCACAGGAGAAGTACAAAAAGGTACATAAGGTGACGGAGAGTAGTTCAGATGAACAGAAAAGTGATACAGACTCCGGAAGCAAGGAGCTGGGTTGTCTGAAACTACATAATGTAATCAAAATGGAGGATCACCAAACTATCTGGGTCACGCTCAAGATAGACAGAGTCCAAGTGAAAATGGAATTGGACACCGGATCAGCCCTAACAGTCATAAACCGAAGAGACTACAGGCGGCTATTCTCATATATACCCTTGAGAGATACAGAGATTGTCTTGAAGACGTACACGGGGCAAAAAGTCTACCCCAAAGGAAAAATAAGGGTGAACGTGATATACAACAGCAAGGAAACACCAAAAATGGACCGATATGTATTGCCAGATGGAGGACCACCACTACTAGGACGTGAATGGATCCGGAAGATACAGTTAGATTGGCATGCCATACAAGCACTGACGGTAGATGCCAAAAAGGATGACGATGTCACACCTGGACGACTGTCAAAAATGCTAACTGACGCACAAGAAGTGTTCCAGGAGGGACTCGAAACACTAAAAGGCATAACAGCGATGATCAAAATAGAGGAAAATGCAAGCCCAAAGTTTTTTAAGGCCAGAATGGTGCCTTATGCGATCCGCCCAGCCATCGAAGCAGAGCTGGAAGGTTTGGAATGTTCTGGAGTACTGTCCAAAGTGGACTGGAGCGAGTGGGCTACACCCATCGTTCCTGTAATGAAGAGGTTGTTGAGTAATACGCCTGGGGAACCAAAGAAGGTTCACATCTGTGGGGACTTTAAGGTGACAGTGAACCCAGTCCTTCACACGGTACAATATTCGCTTCCGCGGATTGAAGATATTTTCGCCTCGCTATCTGGAGGAAAACGCTTCACTAAGATTGATCTGGCCCAGGCGTACCTGCAAATGGAGGTAGAAGAAGCCTCGAAACAGTACCTCACGATCAACACTCACAAAGGTCTCTACCAATACAACCGGCTGGTGTTCGGGGTAGCATCAACTCCGGCTATTTGGCAAAGGGCAATGGATCAAGTCCTGCAAGGGATTCCAGGGACCCAGTGTTATTTGGACGACATCCTGGTCACGGGCGAAAATGACAGTGATCACCTCGCCAACCTGGAGCAGGTGCTCACTAGATTGAAGGAATATGGGCTCCGAGCTAATCGCCACAAATGCGAGTTTTTCCAGAAGCAGATCTCGTATTGTGGCCATGTTATTGATGAAGAGGGGTTACATAAGTCCCCTGAAAAGATTGAGGCAGTAGTCAAGGCTCCAGCACCGGAAAATGTGTCACAACTGAGGTCGTTCCTCAGGCTGGTGAACTACTACCATAAGTTCTTGCTGAATTTGTCTACAGTACTACACCCACTGAACACCCTACTGCAAACGGGGGTACCATAAGAACATAAGAACATAAGAAATAGGAGCAGGAGTAGGCCAATCGGCCCCTCGAGCCTGCTCCGCCATTCAATAAGATCATGGCTGATCTGATCCTAACTGCCAATCCACTATCACAGAACCATCTCCTGAATCTAACAGAATTAGACACATGAAATAGGAGCAGGATCAGGCTACACGGCCCCTGGGCCCGCTAGTGTACCATGGAAGTGGAATGACGAATGTAAACGAGCTTTCCAGAAGTGCAAAGAATTGATCACATCAAAAGAGGTGTTGGCTCATTTCAACCCAGCACTACCAATTCGGTTGGCGTGTGATGCATCACCCTATGGTATTCGAGCGGTGCTGTCGCACAAATTCCCGGACAGCTTGGAGAGGCCAGTAGCCTTTGCGTCTCGGTCACTAACCTCAGCCGAGCGTAACTATGCCCAGATTGACAGGGAGGCCCTCAGCCTAGTGTGGGGAGTGAAAAAGTTCAACCACTATCTGCACGGGCAGAAGTTCACCTTGCTGACTGACCACCAACCACTTGTCTCCATCTTTAATCCAAAGAAGGGCGTTCCGGTGATGACTGCGCAACGGCTACAAAGATGGTCCCTTTTTCTAGGGGCGAACCATTATGAAATAGAGTATAAGGGCACGAAACAGCATGGAAATGCTGATGGGCTATCACGCCTGCCACTGCCTACTGCGGAGGAAGCACCAGCAGTGGACCCTGTCAAAATATTTTATTCGACTATAATTGAACGCTTGCCAGTAACTAACGCGGATATAGAGAAGGAGACCCGAAATGACCCGACACTGTCTCGGGTATATGATTTGACGGTGAAGGGATGGCCAACACATGGCGACTCACTGTTGCCAGCATTCTCATCCAGAAGAGAACAGCTGTCAGTATGCCAGGGGACCTTGATGTGTGGATCCTGAGTGGTAATTCCACCCAAGTTAAGGGAGAGAGTGCTCAATGAGCTTCACAAAGGCCATCTGGGAGGAGTGAAAATGAAAATCCTTGCTAGGGCTTTTGTGTGGTGGCCGGGAATCAATCAGCAAATCGAGGACCTGACCAAGAGCTGCTCAGGATGCCAGAAGGACCAAAATGCACCACCACATGCCCCTCTACACCCATGGGAGTGGCCCTCCTCTCCATGGCAACGGGTGCATATTGATTTTGCTGGTCCATTCATGGACTCAATGTTCTTAATAGCCGTGGATGCGCACTCGAAATGGCCTGAGGTGATCAAAATGTCCTCCACCACCACGGAGAAAACAATTGCAGTCCTACGGACCATATTTGCCAGGAACGGCTTGCCAGAGCAGATTTGCTCTGATAACGGACCACAGTTTGTGTCCGAAATTTTTGGAAATTTATGAGAAGGAATGGGGTAAGGCATTACACATCCGCCCCGTATCATCCAGCCACAAATGGATTGGCTGAGAGGTTCGTACAAACCTTTAAAAAGGCAGTAAGGGCCATGTGCGATGACGACATTCCACTGCAGCATAAGGTGGACAATTTCCTGTTAGCCTACAGAAATGCGACACATGCAGTTACCAACCAGACCCCGGCCATGATGTTCTTTAACCGAAGGTTGAGATCTCGTCTGGATTTGCTCAGACCAAATGTACGAAGAAATGTTGAGAATAAGCAATTCCAGCACATCAATGAGAAGCTGACAAGGAGCTTCAATGTAGGGCAACCAGTCTTGGCCCGCGACTACCGAACAGAGAAATGGCAACCAGGAACGATATGCACACGGCAGGGGCCACTAATGTACACAGTGGATGTTGGGGAGAACATTGTGAGACGCCATGTCGACCAGATCCTAGCGTCACAGGAACGAGTCAACCCCATGTCTCGCGTACCTGGTGATGAACCCAACATACAGGTAGCCTCTACCCCAGAAACAGTAGCATCGGAGGCTGATGAACCAACCGACGACAGGGGGGCAGAATCGCCTCCGCACCAAGAGCAAGACACTCAGGAAAGGCGCTATCCAGAAAGGATCAGGAAGCCGCCCCAAAGAGTGAATTTATAAATGGACTATTTTCAGTTAATGTTGCATGTTAAAAGTGTTAATTATTAAATGAATGTTATGGTTCTGTTACTCTAAAAGGGGAGGAATTGTAGTGTATGTACCTTTAAGGGGAGAACTACTTTTTACAGCTCCTGTATACTGTAGTACCGGCAGTGACCACACCTGTATATAAACCCTGAGTAGGGATCTGTACTGTTAGTTTTTAAAGTAACCCTCATCCAGTAAACACCTGTTGATTGTTCCTCTGCAGTCTCTGTCGATTTATTGAAGGACACCATACATCAAGATTCACAGATTTAACAGAATGCACTGCCTGAAATGGTGGGGGAGGCAGATTCAATCGTGACTTTCAAAAGGGAATTGGATAAGTACCTGAAGGAAAAAAGTTTGCAGGGCTACAGGGAAAGGGCGGGGGAGTGGGACTAGCTGAAGTGCTCTTGCAGAGAGTCGGCACGGGCTCGATGGGCCGAATGGACTCCTTCTGTGCTGAAACCATTCTATGATTCTATGATATGATGCGATCTCTGCACCAGTCAAGAACCAGTCCAGCTCCCTCTTGAAGGCGTACAGAGAGTCAGCACCCACCGCACCAGCAGGCAATGTATTCCAGAGGCTCACTGCTCTCTGGGAAAAGGAGAACCGCCTAACATCCAGTCTGTTCCTACTCTTACATGTCCCCTGGTCCTCTCTAATCTGTTAAACTGGAATAATCTATCAACAGGGACACTATCCAGCCCTTTAATTATTTTATAGACCTCTATCAGGTCACCTCTAAGTCTACGTTGCTCTAAAGTATATAGACCAAGGTCCTTGAGGCTAACTGCTTATGTGCTTTCCAAATGTATAGGCATGCTCATGCTTTACCAGGACATACTGTATTGTTGCCATGACAATATATTTGCCTTGTGGCCCATTGCACGTGTTAAGGAACAAACACTAAGATTCTGCCAGCACGCAGTATCTGCATGGCGGAACTGGCTCAAGCGGCTGAATAGCCTCCCCTGTTCCTATGTTCACAGATTCACATAAGATGACTGTTGGCCTGGACAATTTAGTGTCACATATTCTCACAAATTCTTCTTTCCAAAATATACTTTTCCATCTGCTTGCAGGAGAAGGCCACACATATCATGCGGCAGTGCCTGAAGCCTGGAGGGTGAATCACCCAACTCCTTAAAAGGAGATCCTGGACAATCGAGAGAATGTGGGAGGATGAGTTTGGAGGCTTCTCCTAGACTCATGTCTAATATTATCCTTTGCTTTGCATTCTTCATATCCTTACTCACGCAGACTTTCATCTCCTCCCACACAAACATCTTACCATCTAAACCATTTTTCAAGGGTTTCTTATTGACAGTATTTTAAAATTTCTTCTTCTTCTGTTCCTGTAGAGGAGGAGATTCCAGGGCCCAATGTGTGACCCCAAGCAAGCACCTCACAGCATTCTGTGGCAATCATTCCTACAGTGGCAACCACCATCACAAATACATCCACACCATTGCACGAGGGAGTACTCACTGAAGCACAAAGCGTGTGTGAGGAGGAGGAGGAAGTGCAGGTGGAAATGGAACAGCTGCAACTTACTGGCCAGAGGGTCATCTCGGGGGCATCAGCAGCTGCTGAACCCAAGGCTTTGGATCTGATAGGGCCTACCAACTACCAACATAGTTTGATTGCTCAGCATTAGCAGTTCATGCAGCCATTTGCTAATTAGCCAGTTTGGACCTATGCAGGAGTGCACAACCCGCATCTGGAGAATGGTGCTTCATCGCCTGATCGAGCTCCAGGCCACCATGAGACGTACAGCCACTCCAGGACTCTACAGCGAGACAACCTTGGTCAAGGTGACCCATAGCTTCCTTAACCAGTGCTGAGGTTTTAGAGACCTTGGGTTCCAATCTACATCAGTCTGTCTTCTCTGCATTCACGATGCTGGAGAACCAGATTAAGCAGAGTTTTAGCAACTCATAATTACCCGTCGGTCTGCTCCACACAGATATATGGTCATGCTGGGGGATTGTCAGCATGGAACTGACACAGATGCTATTATCTCTCAGGGTGATGCCACATGCATTTCATCCAACTGCTCCATTCAAATGACTACTACAACTACTAGAATCATAGAAATTTATGGCACAAATGGAATCCATTCGGCCCATTGAGCCGGTGCTGGCTGAAAAAGAGGACTGGAGAATACGGGCGCCGATCCCACTACCTCTCACATGCAAAGCAAGCGCTCTACCATTTGAGCGAATTCCCCAGTCAATAAAAGCTTTGCAAGCCTCAATACCTTCTCTGAGGATTGAATTTAGGACCTTCAGATCATGAGACTGATGCACTGCCTACGACACTAAGAAGGCACTTGCCATGCCAGCTGCCAGGCAGCTATAACTTGCATTTATATAGTGCCTTTAATGTAGTACAATGTGTCAAGGCGCTTCATAGGAACGTTATCAAACAAAATTTGACAACTAGCCACATAAGGAGATACAGGTTGAGCGTCCTGAATCCAGCAACCTCGGGACCGAGGCCGAGCCGGTTTTCGTGTTTTTCCGGACTTCGGAATGTGTTTCTAATGTCTGAAGTCCAGAAATATCGCAACCTGGGCTCGGGCATTTCCGGACTTCAGACATCAGAAACACGTTCCGAGTCCAGAAATGCCTGGGCCCAGGTTGCGGTTTGACAGGGTGTCCGGATTCTGGAACATTTTACGGATTCCGGCCGACCCTGCCACCAATCGTCCCGGAGACCGGATTCCGGAACATCCCAGTTTCCGGAACTCCGGATTTTGGACGCTCAACCTGTATTAGGACAGATGACCAAAAGCTTGGGCAAAGAGGTAGGTTTTAAGGAGCGTCTTAAAGGAGGAGAGAGAGGTAGAGAGGCGGAGAGGTTTATGGAGGGAATTCCAGAGGTTAGGACCCAGGCAGCTGAAGGCACGGCCGCCAATGGTGGAGCAATGAAAAGCAGGGATGCACAAGAGGCGAGGAGGAATGCAGAGATCTCGTAGGGTTGTAAGGCTGGAGGAGGTTACAAAGATAGGGAGGGGTGAGGCTATGGAGTGAATTGAAAACAAGGATGAGAATCTTAAAATTGAGATGTTGACAGACCAGGATCCAATGTAGGTCAGCGAGCACAGGGGTGATGGGTGAACGGGACTTGGTGCGAGTTAGGATACGGGCAGCAGAATTTTGGATGAGCACAAATTTATGGAGGGTTGAAGTATGGGAGGCGGGCCAGGAGTGTGTTGGAATAGTTAAGAAGTAACAAAGACATGGATGAGGGTTTCAGCAGCAGATGAGCTGAGGCAGGGGTGGAGTCAGGCGATGTTATGGAGGTAGAAATAGGCGGTCTTGGTGATGGAGCAGATATTTGGTCGGAAGCTCATCTTGGGGTCAAATACGACACCAAGGTTGCAAACAGTTTGGTTCAGCCTCAGACAGTTGCCAGGGAGAGGGATGGAGTCGGTGGCTAGGGGTCCGAAGATAATGGCTTCAGTCTTCCCAATATTTTGTTGGAGGAAATTTCTGCTCGTCTAGTACTGGATGACAGACAAGCAATCTGACAAATCAGAGACAATGTGAGAGTTGAGAGAGGTGGTGGTGAGGTAGAGCTGGGTGTCGTCAATGTACATGTGGAAACTAACATTGGGTTAGGACTACAGATAAGTTACTCTGTGTAGAGGTGCAGGCAGCCACTTCGGCAATACCTATGGTGCCTACAGTTGCAGGATCATCTACTGGCCCAGCATTAGAACTTATGGACTGTCTCTGACCCTGGAATCGAAGATGGGCAGAACTTTCAACTCGGGTGTGGGCGTAAAATGAATGTGTTGTGTCCGTGTATAATAAGACACAGACTGCGGAGAACGGTACAACAGGTGTTTACTCAACGTGGCTCACAGTGGAACTGATCTGTACAGATTACTACTCAGGGCTATATACAGGTGTGGTCACTGCCGGTACTACAGTATACATGAGCTGTGAAAGATAGTTCCCCACTTAAAGGTACATACATTACAATTCCTCCCCTTTTAGATTAACAGTACCATAACACTCATTTAACAATTAAATATCAAACTAATTACAATTAACACTTTTAACATGCAACATTAGCTGAAAATAGTCTATTTATATATTCAGTCTTTGGGGAGGCTTCCTGATCCTTTCTGGATAGCGCCTTTCCCGAGTGTCTTGCTCTTGGTGCGGAGACGATTCTGGCCCCCTGTCGTCGGTTGGTTCATCAGCTTCCGATGCTACTGTTCCTGGGGTAGATGCGACCTGTACGTCAGGTTCATCACCAGGTACGTATGGGCGAGGCATGGGGTTGACTTGTTCCTGTGACTCTAGGATCTGGTCAGCATGGCGTCTCACGATGCTCTCCCCAACGTCCACTGTGTACATTAGTGGGCCCTGCCGTGTGCATATCGTTCCTGGCTGCCATTTTTCTGTTCGGTAGTCGCGGGCCAAGACTGGTTGCCCTACATTGAAGCTCCTTGTTGGCTTCTCATGGATGTGCTGGAATTGCTTACTCTCAACATCTCTTCGTACGTTTGGTCTGAGCAAATCCAGGCGAGATCTTAACCTTCGGTTAAAGAACATCATGGCTGGGGCCTGGTTGGTGACTGCATGTGTCGCATTCCGGTAGGCGAACAGGAAATTGTCCACCTTGTGCTGCAGCGGAATGTTGTCATTGTACATAGCCTTTATTGCCTTCTTAAAGGTTTGTACGAACCTCTTAGACAATCCATTTGTGGCTGGATGATACGGGGCGGATGTGTAATGCCTTACCCCATTCTTTTTCAAGAACCTCCGGCACTCGCTCCAGTCTACCTTGGACAGTACACCTGAATGTTCCAGACTCTCCAGCTCTGCTTCGACGGCTGGGTGGATCGCATAAGGTTTTGCCTTAAAAAATTTTGGGCTTGCGTTTTCTTCAATTTTAACCATCGCTGTCATGCCTTTTAGTGTTCCGAGTCCTTGCTGGAACACTTCTTTCGCGTCAGTTAGGATCTTTGACGGTTGCCCAGGTGTGACGTCGTCATCCTTTTTGTCAGCCACAGTCAGTGCCTGTATGGAATTCCAATCCAGTTGTTTTTTCCGGATCCATTCACGTCCCAGTAATGGTGGTCCTCCATCTTGTAATACATACAGGTCTAGTTTTGGTGTTTCCTTACCGTTATATATAACGGTCACCCTTATTTTTCCTTTGGGGTAGACTTTTTGCCCCGTGTACGTCTTCAAAATAATTTTTGTGTCTCTCAACAGTATGTGTGAGAATAGCCGCTCGTAGTCCCGTCGGTTTATGACTGTTAGGGCTGATCCTGTGTTCAATTCCATCTTTACCTGGACTCCTGCTATCTTGAGAGTGACCCAAATGGTTCGGTGATCCTCCGTTGTGATCACATTATGTAGTTTCAGACAACTCAGTTCCCTGCTTTCGGAGTCGTTATCACTCTTTTGTTCGTCTGAACTATTCTCCGTCATCTTATGTACCTTCTTGTACTTTTCTTTGGTAGGTTTCTTATTGCTGGTTTTCTTTCCCGACCTGCAGACTCGTGCTATGTGTGCTACTTTTCCACACTGCCCGCACACTTTGTCTTTGAACCAGCAATCATTCTGGTCGTGTGTTGTTCTGCCGCAGTGATAGCACTTCTCTGTTCCATATGACATTTTGTTTGTGCCATATTCTTGCGGTCTCTGTTGTATCTCTGCAGCGCCCCGTGCTGCTGCTTCATATGATACCGCAATGCTGAAAGCCTTTTCCAGCGTAAGGTCCTTTTCAGATAAAAGCCGTTTCTGGGTTCCTTCACTTTGAAGCCCACACACAAACTTGTCCCTTAAGGTATCTGCCAGTCCCGCTCCAAACTGGCAGTGTTTCGATAGTTTGCGCAGTTCTGTTAAATAATCAGCATTGCTTTCATCCTTATGCTGGTTCCGTTTGTGAAACTTGAATCTTTCTGCTATCAGCAGCGGTGTGGGGTTTAAATGTTCCTTTAGTATCGTTACTATGTCTTCAAAACTCTTTTCCATTGGCTTCGTTGGGGTTACTAGATTTCGTAATAAACCATACGTCTTTGCACCCATTAAATTTAACAATACCGACGCTTTCTTGTCATCTGACACCTCATTTGCCTTGCAGTACACCTCTATTCGTTCGACATATGTAGTCCAATCTTCGGCTTCATTGTCAAATGCGGTGATACTGCCACTCTTCGGCATTTTGGGTGTGGTTTAAAATGGCGTCTCCCAATGGCTTAAAATGGCATCTCCCACGCTTTCCTTCCTCCCCCGCTGCTGCCAACGCCGCTCCCGGCGGTTCTCGTGGCAATGGCGGCGCCCTGTAGGTTTCTGCGCGTCTCTCTCTCCCTCTCTCCGATGCTGCTTGGCCCCTGAACACCGGCTGCGCCCTGTGCGCTCTGCCCTCTCTCTCTCTCCCCCGTCGACGCTGCTCGGCCCTTTGCTGTGCCGCTTGGTCGGGCTCTAGCCCACCGCTGTCCGGGATGGGTCTGCGCACTACCTGTTGCCAGCCCGTTTCGCTGGACCACCTCGACTGGAAAGCCAAGCCTGGCTCTCGACAGCCTCCCCCGCAATTCTCGAGTCTCTGCTGGATGACTGGGCGGTTGCCCGTGGTCGACGCCCGAGTCTCTGGCCTTGACCTCCAATCCACTGATCTCCAGGAACGAATCCCCGGGAGGTGATGCAGAGTTACAGGTAGGTTCGAACTTGCCTCGTCGTCAATGTTGTGTCCGTGTATAATAAGACACAGACTACGGAGAACGGTGCAACAGGTGTTTACTCAACGTGGCTCACAGTGGAACTGATCTATACAGATTACTACTCAGGGCTATATACAGGTGTGGTCACTGCTGGTACTACAGTATACACGAGCTGTAAAAGATAGTTCCCCACTTAAAGGTATATACATTACAGAATGGTATCGGATCGGCCGCCCATTGACTTCAATGGAAAGGAAAGTCGAGCGACGCGGGGTGGGGTGGGGGGGGGGGGGGCGGAGGGGCGGTGGTAAAATGGGCGGCCGATTCAATAACGTCAGTTTTACGCCCCTGCAGAAGTTGAAAGTTCCTCACTCTGACACCCAGCAGACGTCCACCTCACTTCTTTTTCTCTTTGGGGAAACATTAAGAATGAGCTCCTGGTCAGAAATGAGAACTCGCACACCGTACACTTTCACTAAGGGGATCACCAGGACAAAGTGCACTGATGACACCTGCACCATACACTGTAAGGGTTAATAAAAGTTCAAATAACTGATACTGTACTATGTCCTGACCGTTCCTTTGGTATGAAGCAGATTAAGATTAAGAAATTCTGACGAAGGGTCATCGACTGAAACGTTAACTCTGTTTCTCTCTCTATAGATGCTGCCTGACCTGCTGAGTATTTCCAGCATTTTCTGTTTTTATTTAAGATTAAGAAGTTCTGTTGTACTCATTGGGTGAGAAATTCATATACTTACCGCCCCTTGTTAGCGCCAGCAATTCTTGAAAAAATGGCGGCTGCCACTCTTGCGCCAGCTACAGGTGGTCCCCGCGGCGGCTGCCATATTTGTGGACCTCTTTGCGTTGCCGATAAATTTTTAAAAATGGCAGTATGGTGACGTCAGTCAGTGTGCAATGCTGACTTAATGTCACCTACGCGAACTTTGACCCTAGCGCTCAATTCAGCGCTGGGTCCCAAACACCCCGGGATAACCTGGGCGATATCTGCAGCTGTTAAAGGGACACACACATCAATCAGGTAAGTTTGAAAGGAAGGGTTTGGCCTTGGCTTCTTGGATTTTATTGAAGTGGGGCCTTGCTACAATATATGTGAAAAGTTTTTAAAGTGTCTTGGGAGTGCTGCTGGATGCATGCAATGGCTCGGATGGTAAGTGAACGCCTTTGAGAAGACAGAACATGCTGCGAATACTCAGCAGGTCACACTACATCCGTGGAGTTCACGTCTCAGATGGACATGCTGCCTGACCAACTGAGTATTTGCAGCATCTTATGCTGTCATTTCACATTTACAGCATCCACTTGTAGAGGGAAGAGGAAGACACAGCAGAGGTAGACGCAGAAGAGGAGGAAGCCGAAGAGGAGGAATTAGACAGAAGGATGCATCCCAGACAGCCCCTTTGTGGCCGGGGTATCCGGGATGGAATCATCCACCTGCGGTCCCACTGGCTGGGCAGGCTACCTCTTGTTGACCCACTGGCTGGGCAGGTTGCATTTCTTGGGTGTGTGAAATGAGGAAGACACACTGGTGGAGTTGTGCTGATGGGAGGGCGGGAAACCTAGAGGCGCATCTTGTATCCTTTCAGCCCCACCTCTGGCTAAGGGCTCAGCCATGTCCCTGCCAAGAATGGGCTGCACCGTCTCCTCCAAGGGGGTGAGGTGAGGCTAGGAATGGTGGATGTACCTTTTCGTTGGTGCAGATTGTTGGTAGGTGAGTGATTGGGGGTCCTGCATTGAGCAGTGTGTGAGGCTAGTGGTGCAGTTGGTAGGAGACGGCTTTTGAAGATGCATTCACTGACCTTGACCAGTGGTCTGAGGTCATGAAGCTTCTTTGGGCACTGGAGCCAGCTGGTGTGGGCGACACTGCTGGCAGTGACAGCCTCAGTGATGTACTCCCACATTGTTCTTTCTGGAGGGCCTCCTGGTCCCTGTGGGTAAAGGACCTCTCCTGCAGTGTTGACCCCCTGCTGGAGTGCTGGGTGCGAGACCCTGGGTACCCATTCCCTGGCTTGTATTAGTGCTGAGGCAGTTTTACCATTTGTTCAGTTTAGGGAGGTAATTCAGCTTTAAGAGCTGAATAATCACATTTGGAACATCTTTTAAACATTGAATATTTGTAAAAAGACAGAAAGGGCTGAAAATGTATTGGATCAGTGCATTTTATTTTGTCTTGCTTCAATGTGCATGGCCCCTTTAAATTTCAGAGCTCCTCACTGCCCACAATGCATTGCAAGCTTCACAGCCTCACACACAGACGCTAGGGGAAGCAGTAACGCCACACTAGGACTACAAATTGGTGCCGGATCCCTCGTGCAACGCCACCAGGATGGCGTTGCACCTAAGGTTAGCGCTGCGCCACCTGTCTCCATGCCCCCCACACCAATTTAGGTTGGTTAGCGCTGTGGCCATTTTGGGCAGTCATTAACGGCAGTTGGTGGTGATATTGGCTGCTTTGCTGGCGATGACCAATTTCCCCCCCATTGGTCTTGATGTACAGCTGGGGCTAATGGTGGCACTGCTTTGTTTGGCAATGATCTGTGCAGATGATTATTGGGCCTGGATTTTTCAGGCAGGCCATTACGGATTTATCCAAAAAATCTTATTTAGGCAAAGGTCAGTCACAGTTCTGTCAGCTAATAGCCACAGATTACAGATGGATCACGGCTTTAAGAAGATGTGCTGTGGGGGTGGGTTTAAACTAATTTGCCAGGGGGTTGGGCACCGGGACGTAGTATTAAAAAGTAGAAACAAGGTGCACAGAGGACTGGGAGAGACAGTTAGAGTTAGAAATAATACAGAATGAGGTGGGATCATAGCAAATACAAAGAGGCCTAAGTTAGGTTTGGAGTGCATCTGTGTAAATGCACAAAGTGTGATTTTAAAAGGTTGGTGAACTGCAGGCGCAAATAGCCATGTGGGAATATGATGTGGTGCTGATAACTGAGACCTGGCTAAAAAAAAGTGGAGGATCGGATGCTTAATATTCCAAGGTACAAGGTATCCAGGAAGGAGAGGGAAGAGAAAAAGGAGGAGGGGTAGCAGTTTTGATTAAGGAAAATAATTAAAGTGCTAGAAAGAGAGAATGTCCTTGAGGGATCAAAGACAGAGGGGGAAAATTCGTTCCCTTAGTGCCTCCTGTTAGCGCCAGCAGATGGCGATAATTAGGTGCAAGGTGAATCCAGCACCGCACGCCAAATTCCGCCTCTCCCCTCACCCCCCTACCCCCCCTCCCGTAGCACTGCCGGTAAGAGTTATCGCCAGGAATGTCAACGCCAGGTGGATCATGACGTCAGTGAGCCTGCAACGCTCACCGACCGCCCGATCTCCTAAATTGATTGTTGCCACCTAACTTAGAGCCTGAAGTAAACACTGTCAGGGAGAGCTGGCGTGAAGCACAGGAAGCCGGCTCCAGGGGCGTTATTTAAAGGGATCATCAGTAATGGCTTGCAGCTGTCAGGCTAGTGCAGTTTCAATGGTTTCTTGTCAGTTTCACATACTCCAACAGTTTCATTCAGTAATTTCAAGGTTCTTTTGTATGAGAAGTGTTGTGGCAATTAAAAAGTAGCTACATTTATTCTTCAAAGAATCAAACTGCTACACCTGGTAACATTAATGGGGGCTGTACTAGCAGTTGACCTCGGCCTCCAGGATCTGCGGCGGAGAGAGCGAAGACAATGAGAAAGATTGGACCATGTACCCAGAGGGAGGAGGAGGGCCATCAGGGCTCTCAACAGGAGGTCTTACCCTCCAAGGGTATTCCGAGAGCACTTCTCCCAACTCCAATTAAGCGAGGAGCAATGTATTAGAAGGCTCCATTTCACCAAGGTGGTGGTCACAGAATTCTGCCACCTCCTGCAACCAGACCTCCACCTCAGACCAGGGCGATTATGGCTCTCCCAGTGGCAGTCAAGGTCACCTTCGCCCTCAACTTCTTCACCAGTGAATCCTTCCAGTCTGTAACAGGAGACATAGCTAACATCTTACAGTTTGCCATCCATCGCTGCATCCGGGAGGTCACTGAGGCTCTCTACAGTAGGAGAAGGGACTACATTTCCTTCCCCATCACCAGAGAGAAGCAGGATGAGCATGCATGTGGCTTTGCCAGGATAGCGAGATTCCCCATGATGCAGGGCGCCATTAACTGCACCCATGTTGCTTTGCGGGCACTGCATAACAATCCTGAGATCTTCTGTAACTGCAAAGGCTACCACTCACTTAATGTGCAGTTGGTGTGCGACCACAGACAGCGAATCCTCAATGTCAATGCCCGCTATCCTGGCAGCAGCAACGATGCCTTCATTCTCCGCCAGACTCTTCCAGCCACCATATTAAGCTCACGGCTGGCTGCTCGGAGATGAGGACTATCTCCCTGGCTTGTGAATCCCCTCTGCAACCCCAACACTCCTGTCCAGCACTCATATAATGAGAGTTATGCTGCCACTAAGAACATCATTGAACAGACCATCGGGGTGCTCAAACAATGGTTCTGCTGCCTTGACTGGTTGGGGGGAAGAGTCCTCCAGTACTCGGCTGAGCGGTTGTCTCTTTTCGTCGTGGTCTGCTGCATGCTGCACAACGTGGCCATCATGAGGGCCAGCCCCTGCCACCAGAGATTGTGGGGTCACCTCAGGAGGAGGAAGAGGGAGAGGAGGATGAGGACGAGGACGAGGATAAAGAGGAAGAGGAAGACGAGGGGGAACAGGAGTGAGGGAGAAGGCAGCCACTCAATCGGCATTCCCGAAGGGCGGTTCATGACAGTGCCTACCTGAGCTGGTGTCTGCGGGTGAGCGATGCAGTGACGTGGTGTATTCTTCCTCCTCCTCTTCTCCTGCCTCGGTCTCTACGGTGCCCTCAGGGACAGGCTGCTCCGGTGCTTGCTGATTATCTGTAAGCATAAAGGCACAAGAGTCGGGTTAAGGTGCAGGGGTGCAGAAAGGGAGAAATGCATGCATACAGCATGATTAGCTGAAAACTGCGAGACACTTGTGGGGTGAGGGGGAAGTGGGATGTGAGAAGGAGTAGGGATGAACATACCGTTGTTGTCCCCAAGGGGGTCAACATTGCCAGTGGCCACAGTGCCCACCACCTAGTGCCCAATAATCTGCAGCACTTGATTCTCCAACACACACAGTGGATGGGTGTCAGCTTGTCCCCTGCCTGTGCACTCCTGCTCCCTCCTGTTGTGAGTCACCTTGGCCTGCAAGAGAAAGGAAAGTGTGTGAGAGAGTATGGAGCAATGTGATTGGGTGATGTGCCTGCCATAGTTGAATAGCTGTCATTGTGTGCAAGACGTGAGATGTGGGTGTGAGTGTTGGTAGGTAGAGATTGTTGGTGTGTGAGTGCTGGGGGTGTGGTGCCTTGGGCAGTGTGTGAAGATTGTGGCTCAGATGGTGGTATGTAGCATTTGTTGAAGCATTCACTCACCCTGACCACCCAAGTGAGGTTGTTAAATTTCTTCCTGCGCTGTGTGTGGGTTCTGGGGACCACAGTGCTGCCCAAGACGTGCTGTGCTACCTCCCTTCACATGGTACGGAAGACTTGTGGTGAGGGTCTCCTGCCACTTGCCGGGTAGAGCACTGCCCTCCGTGTCTCCACAGCGAAAACCAACGCCTCCAATACTTCATCGCAGAATCTGCGGGCTCTCTCCCTGGGGCGTGGATCTGCCATGAGTAAACCTGGTTCAGTCCTCCGGCTCCTTCTCCTTGACCTGCTTTTGCTTGCTGAGGCAGCTGCATAGCCAGCAATGCTAAGAATGAAGTGCTGCAGCATCAATGAACCTCCCCTTTAAGTGCAGAAAAAAGCCTGTGGCAATCATGACTTGCGATTAGACTGCACCTGATATTGGTCCACCTTTTGGGTGTACTCTTTTGAGAAACCCATAAATAAATAGACTGTAACTAAACTTAAAAAAATTAATTAAACTTAACAATTTAAATTGAAATTTGGTTGCTGGGGGTGATGATGCACTTCAGTCCCCGCGGTGCCCACCGGTCGCGGAAGGTCTCAAGCATGCCGGCGGACACCGTGTGCTCCATCTCCAGGGCCACCCGGGCACGAACGTGGCCGCGGAAGAGAGGCAGGCTGTCAGGCCGAACAACCCCCTCGACCGCCCGCTGCCTGGACCAGTTGATGCCCACATTGGCCAGGCCCAGGAGCAGTCCCATGAGAAGGTCCCCCGGTCTGCCAACTCCCCTCCACACCAGGTGACCAAAGATCAGGAGCATGTGACTGAAGTGCAGCCAAAAATTGAGGAGCAGCCCCTTCAAATAAGGAATGCAACCTCTCACATTCCATAAAAACGTGAAACACGGACTCCTCCAGGCAGCAGAAAAGGCAGGCGGCCTGGGAGTCTGTGAACTGACTTAAAACTTTATTGCACGGGACTGCTCCGTGTAACACCCTCCAGGTCAAGTCCCCAATAGATAAAGGGAGGACTCCCGCGTAGAGAGCACCCTTTGAGTGTAACGCCAAAGAGCCTGGGCCTTAAACTGTGAATTAGGACTCCAATCATTTTTTTTGAGCAGTGAGCATGAATTTTGCATGCAGTCTAAAGCATTAGAGCCTGGCGCTAATTATCCAACGTTTCTACGGACACCGCCCATTCCTTGGCTATAACGAATTTCTAGCCCTCTTTGGTTGGAATTGAGAAACAAAAGAGGAGATATCACAGAATCACAGAAACCCCACAGTGCAGATAGAGGCCATTTCGGCCCATCGAGCCTGCACCGACACATGTCCCACCCGATCCCCGTAACCCCTACACCAACACATATCCCACCCTATCCCCGTAACCCCACGTATTTAATCCCCCTAACACTAAGGGTCAATTTATCATAGCCAATCAACCTAACCCGCACATCTTTGGACTGTGGGAGGAAACCGGAGCACCCGGAGAAAACCCACGCAAACACGGGGAGAATGTGCAAACTCCACACAGACAGTCGCCCGAGGCCGGATTCGAACCCGGGTCCCTGGTGCTGTGAGGCAACAGTGCTAACCACTATGCCACCGTGCTGCCCTTGGTGTATTTACAGGCCACCAAATAGTGGGAAGGAATTAGAGGAGCAGATTTGCAAAGAAATTACTGAGAAATGCAAGAACTGTAGTGATAATGGGAGACTTTAACTACCCCAATATTGAATGGGGCAGTGTTTGTGTTAAGGGCAGAGAAGGAGAGGAATTTCTGAAGTATGTTCAGGAGAATTTTCTTGATCAGTATATTTCCTGCCCAATGAGGAAGGAGGCATTGCTGGATCTATTCCTGGGGAATGAAATGGATCAAGTGGAGAATGTCACAGTTGGAAAGCATTTTGGGAATAGTGACCATAATATCGTAAGATTTAGATTAGTTATGGAGAAGGACAAGGAGCAATCTAGAATAAAAATACTTAACTGGAGGAAGGTTAATTTCAGTGAGTTGAGGAGGGATCTGGCCTGGGTAAATTGGAGTCAAAGACTGGCAGGCAAAAATGTAATGGAGCAATGGGCGGCCTTTAAAGAGGAGATGGTTCGGGTACAGTCTAGGTACATTCCTACAAGGGGGAAATAGGAGGGCAACCAAAGCCAGAGCTCCCTGGATGACGAAGGAGTTAGAGAGTAGGTAAAGCAGAAAAAGGGGCATATGGCAGATGTCAATTTGATAATACAAGGGAGAATCAGGCTGAATATAAAAAGTAGGGAGGAGAAGTGAAAAAGGAAATAAGAGGGGCAAAGAGACAGTAGATTGGCGGCTAACAAAATGGAATCCAAAGGTCTTCTATAGACATATTAACAGTAAAAGGGTTGTCAGAGGAGTGGTGGGGCTGATTAGGGACCAAATGGAGAACTATTGGTGGAGGCATGGCTGAGGTACTAAATAAGTACTTTGCATCGGTGTTTACCAAGGAAGAGGACATTGCCAAAGCTATGGTAAACGAGAAGGTTGCTGGATGAGATAAAAATAGATAAAGAGGAAGTACTGGACAGGCTGGCGGTAATTAAAGTGGATAAGTCACCCGATCCAGATTCGATGCATCCTAGGTTACTGAGGGAATTAAGGGTAGAAATTGCAGAGGTGCTGGCCATAATCTTCCAATCCTCCTTAGATATGGGGGTGGTGCCAAAGGACTGGAGGATTGCAAATGTCACACCCTTGTTCAAAAAAGGGGAGAAGGATAAATCTGGTTATTACAGGTCAGTCAGTTTAACGTCAGTGGTGGGGAAGTTTTTAAAAACAATAATACAGGAAAAAATTAACAGCTAATTGGACAAGCATGGACTTATAAAGGAGAGCCAGCACAGATTTGTTAAGGGCACATCATGCTTGACTAATTTGATTGAGTTTTTTGATGAGTTAAAAGAGAGGGTGGATGAGGGCAGTGCAGCTGATGCTGTGTATATGGACTTTCAAAAGGCGTTTGATAAAATACCACATATTAGGCTTGTTAGCAAAATTGAAGCCCATAGGATAAAAGGGACAGTAGCAGCATGGATACAAAATTGGCTAAGGGATAGAAAACAGAAAGTTGTGGTGAATGACTTTTTTTCAGGCTGGATGGAGGTATACAGTGGAGTTCCCCAAGGTTCACTAGAACCATTGCTGTTTTTGATATACATTAATGACTTGGACTTGGGGGTATAGGGCACAATTTCAAAATTTGCAGATGACACGAAACTTGTAAGTGTAGTTGTGGTAAACCACTGTTATACCTGCCTGTATGAGTGTTTGTATTCCACTGTGTACATGTCTGTACATGCCTCGGCTGACTCCTCCCACGAGTCCAGGTATAAAGGTGACTGCTCCACAGTCCCTCTGTATTCTGGACTGGTCGACCACTCGAGGCACACCTTCATTCTCTTGTTAATAAAAGCCTGTTAGTTACTCGCTTAACCTCAGTCTTTTGAGTGATTGATAGCGCATCAATTTTATTAACAAGATTTTTTTATAATGGAGAAGATCCTCACACCAGCATGCCTGGACCTAGACCATCGGGAGGCGGACGCATCCGCCAAGTTTGCTCACTGGCTTAAGAGCTTTGAAAAATTCCTGATCGCCTCCGCTGCAACGGTCAAACCGGATGAGGACAAACTGGATGTCCTGATCTCCAAAGTGAACCACCGAGCGTACTCGGTCATCCAGGACGCGACCTCATACATGGCTGCTCTCAAGCTCCTCAAGGACCAGTACACGCGCCCAGTGAACGAGGTGTACGCCAGGCACCTCCTGGGGAGTCATAAACAACAACCTGGGGAATCGACCGAGGAATACCTTTAGGCACTGTCTGTGCTTGGCCGGGCCTGTGGTTGTAAGGCTGTAAAGGCCGCCGTGTACACAGAGGAACTTATCCGGGACGCTTTTGTGGCGGGCCACAGGTCCAATTACACCCGACAGCGACTGTTGGAGCAGAGTGACCTCGACCTCAACAAGGCCTCTGAACTCGCACTATCATTGGACGCAGCCTACCGGGGCATGGATGCCTACTCCTCTGCACCGTGGACACCGCGGGGAACGACAGCCTGGGACACGGTAGGACCGTCTCATAGCGCCGTGCCACCCCAGCCACATCCCAGCAATGGCCCAACTACCGCAGCAGTGTCCCAAGGCCAGAAATGCTACTTTTGTGGCCAGGCCAAACACCCCAGAGCGCGCTGCCCGGCGAAAAATGCAATCTGCTCGGGCTGCGGGAAGAAGGGACACTACGCCAGTGTCTGCAGGGCCAAAGCCACCCCGAACCCCAGCAGCGCCGCGTGTGGGCCGTGCGGGCCGCCATCTTGGGCCTCCCCGGCCATGTGCGAACCACCGGAACAGCAGCCATTTTGGACGCCTCCAGCCACATGGGGATCATGGACGCCGCCATCTTGGACACCAGCCGCCATCTTGGCCCCCAACACCGCCTCATCTGATACCCGCAACGACACACCGACCCCTACGCTGGCCTCCGTTACGCTGGACCAAGTGAGACCGCACCAACTGGCCCGGTCCACAATGGACATTAAGGTAAATGGTCACGAAACAATCTGCCTTTTTGACTCTGGGAGCACGGAGAGCTTCATCCACCCCGACACGGTGCGGCGTTGCTCTCTCCCAGTCCTGCCTGCGCACCAGCGGATTTCTATGGCCTCCGAGTCCCAGTCGGCGGACATTGGCGGCTACTGCGTGGTGACACTCTTAGTAGACGGGACTGTGTACGATAATTTTAAACTTCTGGTCCTGCCCCACCTCTGCGCTGCCGTCCTACTGGGGTTAGATTTTCAGTGCCACCTTAAAAGTGTTATGATGGCGTACGGTGGACCCCTCCCCCCACTCACAGTCCGCAGCCAGCAGCTTCAAAATTGCCCGCCGCGCACCAGGAGCAACCTCTCCACACTCAGAGTCACCCCCCCCCCACTGTTTGCTAACCTCACCTCCAACTGTAAGCCCATCGCCACAAAGAGCAGGCGATACAGTGCCAGGGACAGGGTTTTCATTAAAACCGAAGTGGAGCGGCTCCTGAAGGAGGGGATTATTGAGGGCAGCACCAGCCCCTGGCGAGCCCAGGTTGTGGTCGTTAAGACCGGCGAGAAGCAGCGCCTGGTCATCGACTACAGCCAGACAATAAATCGCTACACCCTGCTGGACGCTTACCCACTCCCCCGCATAGCTGATATGGTCAACCAGATCGCGCAGTACCGCGTCTTCTCGACCATTGACCTGAAATCAGCGTACCACCAGCTCCCTATCCACCCTGAGGACCGCCGGTATACTGCCTTCGAGGCAAACGGCTGCCTCTATCACTTCCTTAGGGTTCCCTTTGGCGTCGCCAACGGGGTCTCCGTCTTCCAAAGGGAGATGGACCGGATGGGCGATCAAAATACGTTGCAGGCCACTTTCCCATATCTGGACAATGTGACCATCTGCGGCCATGACTTGCAGGACCATGACGCAAACCTCGAAAAATTCCTTTGCACCGCCCAACTCCTGAACCTGACGTATAACAAGGAGAAGTGCATATTCCGCACAACCCGCCTCGCCATCCTTGGCTGTGTTGTGGAACACGGAGTCATCTGTCCCGACCCCGACCGGATGCGTCCCCTTATGGAACTCCCACTGCCCCACTGCCTCAAGGCCCTGAAGAGGTGCCTAGGGTTTTTCTCCTATTACGCCCAGTGGGTCCCCTACTATGCGGACAAGGCCCGCCCGCTGATCAAGTCCACCTCTTTTCCCTTGACGGCAGAGGCCAGCTTAGCCTTCCACCGTATCAAGGAAGACATTGCCAAAGCCACCATGCACGCAGTGGACGAATCCATCCCCTTCCAGGTGGAAAGCGACGCGTCCGACTTTGCCCTGGCCGCTACACCTTCATTCTCTTGTTAATAAAAGCCTGTTAGTTACTCGCTTAACCTCAGGCTTTTGAGTGATTGATAGCGCATCAGTAGTGAACAGTGAGGAAGATAGTAATAGACTTCAAGAAGACATAGACAAGCTGATGGAATGGGCAGACACAAGGCAGATGAAATTCAACGGAGAAAAGTGTGAGGTGATTCATTTTGGTAAGAAGAATGAGGAGAGACCAAACACACTAAATGGTACAATTTTAAAGGGGGTGCAAGAACAGAGGGAGCTGGTGATGCATGTACACAAGGCAGGACAGGTTAACAAAGCTGTTAATAAAGCATATTGGATCCTGGGCTTCATGAATAGAGGTGTAGAGTACAAAAGCTGGGAAGTTATGCTAAACATATAGAAAACACTAGTTTGGCCCCAGCTGGAGTATTGTGTCCAATTCTGGGCACCACACTTTAGGAAGGATGTGAAGGCTTTGGAGAGGGTACAGAAGAGATTTACTAGAATGGGTCCAGGGATGAGGAATTACAGTTATGTGGATAGGCTGGAGAAGCTGGGGTTGTTCTCCTTGGAGCAGAGAAGGCTAAGAGGAGATTTGATGGAGATGTTTAAAATCATGAAGGATTTAGGTAGAGTAAATAAAGAGAAACTGTTTCCAATGGGTGAAGGGTCGATAATGAGAGGACACAGATTTAAGGTGATTGGCAAATGAACCAGAGGCGACATGAGGAAAAACTTTTTACGCAATGAATGGTTAGTATTTGGAATGCACTGCCTGATAGGGTGGTGGATGCAGATTCAATAGTAATCTTCAAAAGAGAATTGGATAAATACTTGAAGGAGAAAAAATTGCAGGGACATGGGGAAAGAGCGGGGGAGTGAGGCTAACTGGATTGCTCTTCGAAAGAGCCGGCGCAGACTCGATGGGCCAAATGGCCTCCTTCTGTGCTGTGCTATTCTATAATGCTATGTGAATAGCTACAGTAGTGAAACCAAGTACAGCATAAAATAAACCCTGAGATCGCTGGGTGCACATGCAGCTATTTGCTGCACCTACCAGGCAGACACCTCTTTAAAGAACAGCAACTATTAGGGCTGAATGGGCCAGCCATGCAGTGTCTGCTTTATATGAGCGCTAAGCTCCAGCAGCGCTGTTTAGGCACTGATGCCACATTATGGATGAAGAACTTCATTAACATTTATTCTTAGCTTTAATGAGCCCAGCACACATCTGATATGCAACCACTTGGTGCCGCTGTATTATACGGAGTAACATACAGTGTTACAGGTGGTCTCAGCATCTGAATATATGAGCCTCCTGCACCTAATATGCAACAGCGCAATAAGTGCTGAGTGTTAATTGTACTTTAGTGGTGTATAGCAATTGAGTGTTAATTATATGCAGGCGATGGGAATTAATTGGCAACTCATTTGCTCTTATATATATGGAAGTAGGCTGGGGAAGCGTTGTGGGTGTGGGGTGGTACAGTACGTTACGTTAGTCTCTGTAAATAAAGGAGTCTAAAGACTGGGCTTTAATTTTCCTACTGGCTCTACTGGAAAGTAGGGAGAAGGTAAGCAATTTGCTTGTTGGCTCTCTATAGGGAGAGGGAGAGTGAGAGAGAACCACAACTACAACTTTGACAACAACTGGAAGAAAATAACATCTACTTGGAAGGAGAGAGACCACAACCAACTAAAGATCAACATAAGGTGGGTGTTGGTGCACTTTCTCTTCAAGGCTATTACCTGTAGGTGAAGGGAGGGAAGAAGATGAAGGTTGAAAGATCGTGAGGGGAATGTATTTGCTCTTTTAAAATCAACTAGACTGCTCACACTTACAAACACTGCCCCTGCCCCCACCCACCCCCCAACTTGCCTGGCCTGGGACAGCTGGAGCTGCCTGGGTGAAATTGTTCTTTCTATTCCCATTAACAAGACTTGGTGGAAGACTGTGCCTCGGCGTTTCCAGCTGTCCCAGGTGACGACACCTTCTCCCCCCACCAGAAGAACATAATCGTAATAGAGTTTGTGATTCCATCGGAGAGTGCACCCCTGCAAGCATCCACCCACCACCGTGAGTGGTGACCCCGCCCCTGCGGTCTCTCTCTCTCTCTCGCTCTCTCGCTCTCTCGCTCTCTCTCTCTCTCTCTCAGAAGCACCTCATTTTCTTAAATTGATTATTCAGCTTGGGGAGAAGGCCCTTCTCCCATCAGCATATAAAAGGGAGAGTTGTGTTTTCATTTGAGAAAACCCTCTGCTCAAGGAACATAAAGCCTAAGGCCATAATTACAAACATCGGGCCTGAGACTTGGGGTGAGTGTAGCTCTTAAAAATAGAACAATCCTGCGATGTCGACTCCATCTTCGCTGGTGGTGGGGCCAGCGAGGACGTACGCAGGTGTGGTAACAACAGATGCTCCTGCTGCCCCGTCACCTTTTAAACTAATTACCAAAAACAAGCTACACTCATCCCAACATGACAATCGAGGCTTGCGTGAAAGCCGTGGCTGGGGTTGTCGGCCCCTCAGCCATCGTTGCAGCCTCGAAAATGTACAGGAAGGCCGTGATCTTCCTGGAGTCGGAGCGGGCGGTGTCCCTGGCCCTTAATAAGGGGCTCACGGTGGGCGGGACCTTCCTGCCGGTGGACCCCCTTGAGGCTACCGCGCAGCAAATCGTACTCTCCAACGGCCCGCCCTTTGTCCCTGTTGAGCTCCGCCTTCCCCACCTACATCAACTGGGGGAGGGGAGGTCATGGTTGACGCCGATCCTGCTCGGCTTCAGGGAGGTCAGCCTCCATCACGTCTTCTCCCTTTTATTCAGCTGGCGCGGGAGGGGGACACGGAGGATGCATTTTTGGTGCACCGCGAGGGGACAGCCTACTGCTTCTGGCTGTCAGGTGGTGTGTGGTGCCACGCCTGTAAGGAGGTGGGGCACGTACGTAAAAACTACCCTGTCACCAAGGCCGCTAAACCACCTAAAGCGGCCGAGGCTGGTGCTGCCAGTGCTCCTCTCCCCCCCATACCCATCCACATGTTGGAACCAGCAGATGCGCGGCCGATGTTGGAGGCCAATACCATCGTGGCCTACAGCGGGAGGGAGAGCGTCTGAGCAGAAGGAAGGCGCGGAGAAAAAAGAAACATCGAGAGGCGGGCCCCTTGGACAACCCAAACAGCCCCATAACCGCGCTCATCCCTGGCCCCATGGCGACCGTGAGCATGAGGGATCCTATGCCCGAACTCGTGACTGCAGCCATTTCTGTGGAGGATTTACGACCCGCGGTGGGGCTCGGGCCCAGGAAAGATAAAAAGGAGGGGACGGGAACGGAGGCGGAGGCGAAGGCTGACATGAAGGTCTCCTTACCTCTGCATCCCCCCAGAATAAAAAGGAGGTGGCGCTCCTTGGAGGCAGAGGAGGTCCTGGAGGAGGGAGGTCCCTCCGTGCGGGAGGAATTGGTGCCCGGTGCGGGTCCCGCGGCCCCCACCACCGTCACCAACATGAGCCATCGGCGGGAGTCGCCAGTCCCTCGGGAGGGTGAGACAGTTATGTCTGTCCGGCCTATACCTCACGGGGATGGGGAAGAAGCCCTGCCCGTGGGAGGGGGGTGGGTTGCGGAACCGCCCACCATTACTATCATACCACAACCGCTACTCGTCACCGGATCGGGCATCCTGGGGGCTGAGGCGGGCAAGGCTGATGAGGCTGAGCTCACCCAGTCACACCCTGACATCGCCCAGGAACTGCTCGACCTGGTGGAAGATTTTAATAAAAACACCCCGCCCGCTGGGTCGGTGGCTGGTGGCGGGGAGGGGGAGCGCCCCCTAACTCCATCTCTGAGGCTGGGGCCGGGTGTGTTGGAGCAACTGGGTATGGTTTTCTTCCCGGTTTCTCCATACAGCCCGGTGCCTGGGGTGGAGGGAGACCCCTAACTGCTGCCGCCTCCTGGCCCGGCACTCCCGGAGGATTCCTCTGCCATTGATCCTGGGGGTGGGATTGTGACAGAGATCGGGCCAGCTGGTGCGGCCGAGCCGTTCGCTGTACCCTGTGTGGTGGACAGAACGGGCGCTGGCGACCACCTCCTGGAGGGGGAAGGGGGTCGGTGGAGGGCACTGGGGATGGTTTGGACTCCATCGCCAGCGAGGCAGTGGATGCCCTCGCGTCCCCCACAGAGTCTCCCCTCATCCCCGTTGCGGAACTCCAGGAATTTCTGCTGGTATGCCTGGGTCGTTGAGACAAAATTCAGCGAGTCTTCGACATATGGTCAGAGCTGGCGTTGCTCATCAGGTCCGTCCACGCCGCTGTTAAGACAAGGATGCGTGCAACCGTGAGCTGCGTTGGCTCAAGACGTTCCTCACTGGGCTGCTGAGGGAGTGGAGGATAAGGCATGACTCCGCTCCCTCCCCACAGTAGATTAAGTAGAAGTTGCACTATGCTCTTGTCATGCAGCCTCAACATCAACGGCAGCAGAGAGGCACGCCACAGATTTAATAACTTCTCGATCCTTAAAGAAAGGAAGTATGCGGTGTGCTTCCTGCAGGAAACCCACACCGTTCCGGGAGACGGGGCTACGTGGCTCCTGGAATGGTGAGGAGGGGTCTGCTTGAGCCACCTTGCTATCACTTCTTGCGGTGTGGCTATCTTGCTGGCCCCACATTTTCAGACAGAGATCTTGGGTGTCAAGGAGACTGTTCGCCTGGGGGGAGTGCTGCTCCACCTAGTAAACGTAGACGCTCCCCAGACCGGTGCGCAGCAAGTGCACTTCTTTGAAGAAGTGTCCGCTCTTTTAGGTTCCAATGACGCCAGAGAGTGCATTATCCTCGGTGGTGGGGGGGGATTTCAACTGCACCCTCGAGGTCAGGGACCGTTCTGGTGCCCCGCACAGCAGGGTGACATTGGAGAAGTTGAGAGACCCGGTCAGGTCCGTCGACTTGGTGGACATCTGGCGAAATCTCCAGCCCGACTCCAACCCCTTCACTCATGTGAGGTCTGGAGCAGGAAGGTCCAGAAACACACGCCTTTACATTTCCCAGGCGTACGTCTCCCGCGTTCTGGCGACTTCCATGCAACCGGTGCCATGCTCGGATCACCGCTGGAGCAGGCGGAGCTCGCTCCACTCCGTGCAGGGCGGGGGTCTGCATACTGGAGCAGGCGGAGCTCGCTCCACTCCGTGCGGGGCGGGGGTCTGCATATTGGAGCAGGAGGAGCTCGCTCCACTCCGTGCGGGGCGGGGTCTGCATACTGGAGCAGGCGGAGCTCGCTCCACTCCGTGCGGGGCGGGGGTCTGCATACTGGAGCAGGCGGAGCTCGCTCCACTCCGTGCGGGGCGGGGGTCTGCATATTGGAGCAGGAGGAGCTCGCTCCACTCCGTGCGGGGTGGGGTCTGCATACTGGAGCAGGCGGAGCTCGCTCCACTCCGTGCGGGGCGGGGGTCTGCATACTGGAGCAGGCGGAGCTCGCTCCACTCCGTGCGGGGCGGGGGTCTGCATATTGGAGCAGGTGGAGCTCGCTCCACTCCGTGCGGGGCGGGGTCTGCATACTGGAGCAGGCGGAGCTCGCTCCACTCCGTGCGGGGCGGGGGTCTGCATACTGGAGCAGGCGGAGCTCGCTCCACTCCGTGCGGGGCGGGGGTCTGCATACTGGAGCAGGCGGAGCTCGCTCCACTCCGTGCGGGGCGGGGTCTGCATACTGGAGCAGGCGGAGCTCGCTCCACTCCGTGCGGGGCGGGGGTCTGCACACTGGAGCAGGCGGAGCTCGCTCCACTCCGTGCGGGGCGGGGGTCTGCACACTGGAGCAGGCGGAGCTCGCTCCACTCCGTGCGGGGCGGGGGTCTGCACACTGGAGCAGGCGGAGCTCGCTCCACTCCGTGCGGGGTGGGGGTCTGCACACTGGAGCAGGCGGAGCTCGCTCCACTCCGTGCGGGGCGGGGGTCTGCACACTGGAGCAGGCGGAGCTCGCTCCACTCCGTGCGGGGCGGGGGTCTGCACACTGGAGCAGGCGGAGCTCGCTCCACTCCGTGCGGGGCGGGGGTCTGCATACTGGCATTTTAACAACCTGCTGCTGAACGACGAGTGGTTCCACGATTCGTTCTGTTGATTCTGGGCTGACTGGAGAAGGAAGCAGGGGGGCTTTCCTGCCTTGAGTCTATGGTGGGACGTGGGCTCTGTTCTCTCTAGATCCATCCAACAAGGATGCTCACAGAGTTTTGTGGGGGGACCTGCCGAAGGGCAGCCCAGAGGGCGCCGAACAGCTTGATTCTCCACTAAGCCTGGCGGAGCCTTCAGCCAGCTCTGGATGGGCAAGTTCCCAGGGCTGGACGGGCCGACAGTGGAGTTCCATATAGAGTCCTGGGAGGGCGGGGCGACTACACGCAGGTCCTGGGGGAAAGTCTGGTGACTGGGGAGATGCTGCTGTCTTGTCACAGGGCAGTCATCCTGCTGCCCAAGAGGGGCGATCTCCGCCTGCTTAAGAACTGGTGCCCGGTCTCTCTCTTCAGCAAGGACTGCAAGATCTTTGCCAGGACAATGTCTGCTCGCCTTGGCACTGTGCTGGCCTACATGATCTACCCCGACCAGTCCAACACAGTCCTGGACCAGACCATCCACGACAACATCCAGCTGGTCCAGGATCTGGTCCACCATTCCTAGAGGGCTAGTCTGTCTGTCGCCTTCCTTTCCCTGGATCAGGAGAAGGCGTTCGACAAGGTGGATCACGAGTACCTATTCGGGACTCTGCGCGCATTTGGATTCTGGATGCATTTTGTCGCCTGGATCCGACTTCTGTACACCGCCGCGGAGTGTCTGATTAAGGTTAACGGGTCTTTGACGGCACCCTTTGCTTCGGGAGAGGGGTGCATCAGGGATGCCCTATGTTTGGCCAGTTATATGCCATCTGCATGGAACCTTTCCTGCGCCTCTTGCGGAAGAGGTTGACGGGACTGGCTCTGCAAGGGCTGGGGGTGGAGGTCGTCCTCTCGGCTTACGCCAATGAGGTGCTCCTCATGGTCACGGATCTCATTGACTTGCGGAGGATGCGTGAGTGCCAGCAGGTCTACTCTGACACATCCTCTGTGAGGATCAATGGGAGAAATGTTCCAGACACCTGGTCGGTCAGTGTCGGTTGGACTCCCTGCCCAAGGAGCTCAGGCCTTTTGCCTGGAACACCACTCATCTCCTCTATCTGGGAGTCCACCTTAGCCTTGCCGAGGAAGCCTGGCCAGCGAACTGGCAAGAGCTGGAGGCCAAAGTCACTGCTTGCCTAAGGTGCTGGACAGGACTGCTCCGAGTGCTGTCCGACAGGTGTCGATCATTGGTCATAAATCAACTGGTGGCCGCCATGTTGTGGTACCGGTTGGTCACTTTTATCCCTCCCACTGAGTTTGTCGCCATGATACAGAAGAAGCTTGTTGACTTCTTCTGAGACAAAAGGAAGCATTGGGTCTCTGCCGCAGTTCTGAGTCTCCCGCTTAGGGAGGGCGGTCAGGTGCTGGTGTGCCTTCGCACCCAGGCTGTGACTTTCCGTCTTCAGACCCTGCAGAGGTACCTGTACGTCGAGGATCCTCCCAGATGGCGTGCGCGGGTAAAGTATTTCTTCTGCCAATTGCACGGTCTCAATTACGACACGCAGCTCCTGTTTATAAAATTGGGGTTTAGCCGTGCCTCCTTGCAGGAGCTGCCTGTCTTCTACCAGGAACAGATCAGGATCTGGAACAGGAGTGGCGGCTATCCTCCAGGAGCCACTGCTCAGGGTTCCACACCTCCACGACCCCAGTTTCAGGTAACTGGCGGAGGGGAGCGCACTGGCCAGCAAGGTGACCAGAGTCGGGGATGTACTGGCTGGTGGCGGAGCAGGCTGGATGTCGCCAGAAGAGCTGGCACAGCGCATGTTCTGGCACGGTATCTGGTTCGCGGCCAAAGCCATCGAGACACTAAAAGAGGCACTCGGCCCTGGCTCCACTAGGTGTGTTAAGGAGTGTGGTGTATGTGCCTTTAAGAGCCCCAGGTGTGCTGTAATGCCGGTAATTGCCACTCGGGCTATATAAGCCTGTATATTGTGTATATCTGTTAGAACCCCCCCCAGACTTTGCTTAGTAAACACCTATGAACCAACTCCTGTCTTCAGTGTCTTTATCAACACACGGACACTACAGTGGCGACGAAGTGGAAACGGACTTACCTGCAATTCGGCAGCACCTCAAGGACATCGATTCCTCGGGCGTCCAGAAGACTCAAGGAAGTGAGAGAAGCTGTGGTTTCACCAGCTGGTCAAGCTGGTGGCAGGTACTGCGCTAATCCTTCCTGGGCATCAGGCTGGGGCTCTAGCGGCTGGCTCTACAGCTGAGACAGGCAGCGAAATCGGAGGCAAGCAATAACGGACTGGGAGGGAGCACTCGGGAGACGGCCGGCGCGGCAAGCAGGTCAGCGTTCAGACCTCCGGCGGGAACGAGTCTCCAACAGTAAATTAAAAAAAAAAAAGAGAACGGAAACCGCAGTAAACAGCGTTGTTATCGGCAGCAGCGGCAGGAAAGCACGGGAAGCGCCATATCTTTGCTACAGAAAAAAAAAAGCGTGGGAAGCGCCATATCTTTTCTGAAATGCCTAAGTCTGGTAATATTGATGCTTTTGATAGTGAAATAGAGGATTGGACCACATACGTGGAAAGAGAAGAGGTATATTGCACTGCAAATGGAATAGAAGATGATAAAAAAGCTTCAGTACTTCTGAACTTAATGGGTGCAAAGACATACGGGCTGTTACGAAATTTAATCACTCCAGCCAAACCAAAGGACAAGAATTTTAAAGAAATTGTTGATACCCTGCAGGAACACTTAAACCCAACACCGCTGCTGATAGCGGAACGATTCAAGTTCTTCAAGAGAAATCAACACAAGAATGAAAGTAACGCTGATTACCTAACCGAATTAAGAAAGCTATCAAAGTACTGCCAATTCGACGCAGGACTATCAGATTATCTTCGAGACAAATTCGTTTGCGATCTCTTAAGTGAAGGAACACAAAAAAGACTGCTTTCTGAAAAAGATTTAACATTGGACAAAGCTTTCAGTATGGCTGTATCATACGAAGCAGCAGCAAAAGGAGCTGCAGAGATACAACAAAAGACACAGGACTTCGGCACCCATGAAATGACACAGGGTTTCGAAAGATGTTATCGCTGCGGCAGATCCACCCATAACCAGAGGGACTGCTGGTTCAAGGCCAAAGCATGCAGGCAATACGGAAAGATTGGGCACATTGCACGGGTGTGCCGATCTGGACAAAATAAATCCACTGACAAAAAAAAAATCAATAAAGAAAAGTACAGGAAGGTACAAATGATGACGAACAGTAGCTCCGAAGACCAGAAGAGCGATAGCGACTTCGAAAACAAGAGACTAAGCTGTCTCAAATTACATAATGTACTTGCCAAAGATGATTACCAAACCATTTGGGTTACCCTCACAACAGCAGGGTCCCCAGTTAAAATGGAGCTAGATACAGGATCAGCTCTAACCGTAATAAATCGACGGGATTACGAGAGGCTATTTTCACATATACCTCTAAAACACACATCCATTAACTTAAAAACATATACGGGGCAGAAAGTCTACCCCAAAGGAAAAATAAGGGTGCCTGTTGTATACAACGGCAAGGAAATACAGAAGTTGTATTTATACGTTTTACAAGATGGTGGTCCACCGCTGTTGGGATGTGAATGGATCAGGAAGATACGTTTAGACTGGCACTCCATTCAGGCACTGACGGTGACCAGTAAGGAAAAAAACAATGATGACATCATACCTGAACGATTAAAAGACATCTTGGCCAACACCAAAGAAGTGTTTCAAGAGAAACTAGGAACCTTGAAAGGCATCACCGCCTCAATAAAAGTGGAAGATGCAGCAATTCCCAAATTTTTTAAGGCAAGACCGGTGCCATACGCAATACGTCCAGCAGTCGAGGCAGAGCTGGAGAATTTGGAAAAAGCAGGCGTATTATCCAAAATAGATTGGAGCGAATGGGCTACACCCATCGTTCCAGTCATGAAAAAAGCATTGAATAAAGATAAATCTGAAGAACAGAGAAAAATTCGCATCTGTGGTGACTTCAAGGTGACTGTAAACCCGGTCCTTCACACAGTACAGTATCCTCTTCCGAGGATAGAAGATATTTTCGCCTCACTATCCGGAGGGAAACGTTTCACCAAAATTGACTTGGCACAGGCATATCTACAGATGGAGGTTGAGGAGGCCTCTAAAAGGTATCTCACGATAAACACACACAAAGGCCTGTACCAGTACAATCGACTGGTTTTTGGAGTAGCATCAGCTCCAGCTATCTGGCAAAGAGCTATGGAGCAAGTCCTGCAAGGGATTCCGGGGACTCAATGCTACCTAGACGACATCCTTATAACAGGAGAAAACGACAACGAGCACCTTGCCAATTTGGAGCAGGTGCTCACTAGGCTGAAAGAACGGGTCTACGAGTGAATCGCCCCAAGTGCGAATTTTTCCAAAATCAGATATCATATTGTGGCCACATAATTAATAATGAAGGGTTGCATAAGTCACCTGAAAAAATTGAAGCGGTTATAAAAGCCCCAGCACCTGAAAATGTTTCACAATTAAGGTCGTTCCTGGGATTAATAAATTACTATCATAAATTTTTACCGAACTTATCAACTCTTCTGCACCCTCTTAATGAACTGCTACAAACAGGAGAGATTTGGAAATGGAACGAAGACTGTAAACATGCCTTCCATAAATGCAAAGACTTAATCACATCCGAAGAAGTTTTGGCTCATCACAACCCATCACTGCCAATCAGACTGGCGTGCGATGCATCCCCTTATGGCATAGGAGCAGTATTATCCCATAAATTCCCTGATGGCTCAGAACGGCTGATAGCTTTTGCGTCATGCTCATTAAACTCAGCTGAGCGTAACTATGCCCAAATCGACAGGGAAGCACTCAGCCTGGTATGGGGAGTGAAGAAATTCAACCATTACCTACACGGACAAAAATTTACCTTGTTGACTGACCATCAACCCCTCATCTCCATATTCAACCCTAAAAAAGGTGTTCCCATTATGACAGCTCAAAGGCTACAGAGGTGGTCCCTTTTTCTAGGGGCACACCAATACAACATAGAATACAACGGGTCAAAACAGCATGGGAATGCTGACGGTTTATCGCGCCTACCGTTGCCAACGGTAGAAGAGGCACCTACAGTAGACCCAGTAGAGATGTTCCACTCTACCATAGTGGAATGTCTACCAGTGACAAATTCTGCCATTGAAAGGGAGACGAGAAATGACCCGACTCTCTCACGGGTCTACGATTTAACAGTGAAGGGATGGCCAGCACATGGCGAACCACTGTTGCCAGCATTCTCGCAAAGAAGAGAACAGCTGTCAGTGTGCCGAGGAACCTTGATGTGTGGATCCAGAGTGGTGATTCCACCCAAACTCCAGGATAAAGTGCTAAAGGAGCTTCACGAGGGGCATCTGGGTGGAGTGAAAATGAAGAACCTAGCTAGGGCATTTGTATGGTGGCCAGGTATCGATGGAGACATCGAAGAAATGAGCAAGAGCTGCCTAGGATGCCAGAAGGTCCAAAACACTCCACCACAAGCCCCTCTACATCCATGGGAGTGGCCCTCATCTCCCTGGCAAAGGGTGCACATCGACTTTGCTGGTCCATTTATGGACTCAATGTTCTTAATCACGGTTGATGCACACTCTAAGTGGCCGGAGGTAATAAAGATGTCCTCCACCACCACGGAAAAAACCATCACAGTATTAAGGACCATATTTGCCAGGAATGGGCTGCCGGAACAGATATGTTCTGATAATGGACCGCAATTTGTGTCCGAAGAATTCAGAAAGTTCTTAAAAAACAATGGGGTTAAGCACTACACGTCCGCCCCATACCATCCCGCCACCAATGGATTGGCTGAAAGGTTTGTCCAGACCTTCAAGAAGGCCATAAAGGCCATGGGTAATGAAGACATAAAACTTCAGCGCAAGGTGGATAACTTCTTATTCGCATACAGGAATGCAACACATATGGTTACCAACCAAACTCCCGCCATGATGTTCTTCAATAGAAACCTAAGATGCCGGCTGGATTTGGTCAAGCCCAACATCAGAAGGGACGTGGAGAACCGGCAGTTTCAAGGCATGAATGAAAGACCAACTAGAACCTTCCAGATAGGTCAACAAGTTTTGGCCCGGGACTACCGTACCGGGAAATGGCAGCCTGGAACTATCTGCACACGACTAGGACCACTGATGTATACCGTGGACATCAGAGAAAGCATAATAAGGCGCCATGCTGACCAAATCATAAAGTCATCCAAAAAGGGACATCCTACACCACAACTCTATACATCTAACAATGAAGTAGAGATACCCATATCTACCTCCGATCCGGTGATACTGGAACCCGATGAACCCGACACTGGCATTCAAGCCGAATCAGCCTTGCCAGAAGAACCTACTACACCACCAGAAACTACTACACCCCCGAGGCGTTATCCGGACCGAGTCAGGAAGCCTCCTGAGAGACTAACTTATAATTAATTAACTACAGCAATGTATATTATTTTGCTTATAACATGTAATTAATAATTACTTAAAATATGATGTACTGGTTAGCTAAAGGGGAGGAATTGTGGTGTATGTGCCTTTAAGAGCCCCAGGTGTGCTGTAATGCCGGTAATTGCCACTCGGGCTATATAAGCCTGTATATTGTGTATATCCGTTAGAACCCCCCCAGACTTTGCTTAGTAAATACCTATGAACCAACTCCTGTCTTCAGTGTCTTTATCAACACACGGACACTACAAGGAGGCTCAAGTGTGCGAGTGATCCCGTCCAAACTGACCCCCATTCGGACGGAATTTCTCATCGGAGCCAGGCCCCGACACATCTCTCGGAAGTCGGCACCTCACAGCTTGAGCCGTCTCTCGGAGGTGCTTTTCGAGCCTTTCCAGTCTGCACGGAGGAGTTTCCTGTACGGGCTGCTCTTGCACACTCTCCACTTTGTCTTCCTTGTCTGTCATCCGGATACCATCTTGCTTTCCGGAGGAGGCGAGGGTCCCCAGTGGAGGGCTCTCTACGTGGGAGTCCCCCCCTTTTCTACTGGGGACTTGGCATAGGGGATGTTGCATGGAGGAGTCCCATGCAACAAATCTTTAAGTAAGATCACGGACTCACAGACCGCCTGCAATTTCAGTGGCCTGGAGTAGTTCATGTTCAATGTATAGCGAGTGTGAGAGGTTGCAGCCCCTCTTCCAATCTTTGAAGAGGCTGCTCCTCGATTTCTGGCTGCACTTCAGTCCCACGCTCCTGATCTTTGGTCACCCGGTGCGGAGGGGAGCGGGCAGATTGGAGGACCTCCTCGCAGGACTGCTCCTGGGCCTGGCCAAGGTGGCCATTAACAGGTCCAGGCAGTGGGTGGTCGAGGGGGTCGTTCGGCCCGACTGCCTGGCTCTCTACCGTGGCTATGTTCGTGCCCGGGTATCCCTGTAGATGGAGCATGTGGTGTTCGCCGGTACGTTTGAGGCCTTCTGAGACCAGTGGGCACCGGAGGGACTGGAGTGCTTCATCACCCCCAGAAACAAGATTCTGATTTGAATTGCCAAGTTTTATTTAAACTCGGTTTAATTTACGGTTTATTGGTTGTGCCCCTTTAAAAGGGGGCATTTGCTTCCTTTTTTTATTGGTGATGGCACCAGCCATCAATCACTGAAATAAATGTATAAAAGGTGTAAGCAAGTAAAGCTCGAGTACTCTGTCCCTCAGCACCTGACTGTCTGACTTTTTACATCGAGCACTGCATTGGCACCACATGTTCCTTAGATTTCTGCTTCAGGTCAAAAAAAACTCATTTTCTTCATGCTTTTGAAAACTTGGATTTTGTCCCTATTAGCCTGTTTATTATTTAACAATGAGTTCAGAGAGTACTCCCATCTCATTGTGAAAATCAGTGTTGTTGTTGTTGAAGAGGGACATGAACCAATCTCTCTCAGGGGCTTGATCTAAGACTTGCTCTCATTTCTTTTTGCTTCTTCCTAAATCTTTATGTTTGGGGTATCCTGCTTCTGTGCTCACCAGCTCATCATTTTCCTCTCATTTAAAGTGAATGGGCAGAAGGTCAGAGGCTGGTGAGCACAGAAGTGGACAACAGAAAATGCTGGAAAAACTCAGCAGGCCAGGCAACATCCGTGGAGAGAAATTAGAGTCGACGTTTCGGGTGAACCCTTTTTCAAAACTGGAAAGGAAATGAAATAGATCGGAAGGCAGGGCTGCGAGAGAACAAAAGAAGTGAAGAGACATTAAGAGGTATTCAAAACGAGACGAGATGGTGATAGGACTAGTGGAGACAAAAGACAGCTCAGATTAGGTGTGAAATGTTCTGGCAGAATGAGAGACAGCTGCCATGTGGGAGAGAGAAAAAAAAGGAAAGGGGGGAGGGAAAAACCAAAACAAAGGGGTGGATAAAAAATATAAGTAAAAATGTAATAGGGGCCGAGGTTATGATCTGAAATTGTTGAACTCGATATTGAGTCCGGAAGGCTGCAAAGTGCCTAATCGGAAGATGAGGTGCTGTTCCTCGAGTTTACGTTGAGCTTCCGTGGAACAATGCAAGAGGCCAAGGACGGTGAGGTCCGAGTGGGAATGGAGTGGTGAATTAAAATGACAGGCGACCGGAAGCTCGGGGTCACCCTTACGGACTGAACGGAGGTGTTCCGCAAAGCGGTCACCCAATTTGCGTTTGGTCTCCCCAATGTAGAGGAGACCACATCGTGAGCAGCGAATACAGTATACTAGATTGTAAGAAGTACAAGTAAATTGCTGTTTCACCTGGAAGGGGTGTTTGGGGCCCTGGACAGTGGGAAGGGGGGAGGTATAGGGGCAGGTGTTACATCTCCTGCGCTTGCACGGGAAGGTGCCAGGTGAAGGGGAAGGGGGGCTGGGGGTGATAGAGGAGTGGACTAGGGTGTCTCGGAGGGAGCGGTTCCTACGGAATGCTGAAAGGGGAGGGGAGGGGAAGATGCATTTGGTGGTGGGATCACTTTGGAGGTAGCGGAAATGGCAGAGGATGATCCGCTGAATGTGAAGGCTGGTGGGGTGAAAGGTGAGGACAAGGGGAACCCTATCGTGGTTCTGGGAGGGAGGGGCAGGGGTGAGGGCAGAAGTGCGGGAGATAGAATGGACACGGTCGAGGGCCGTGTCAACCACGGTAGAGGGGAATCCTCAGTTGAGGAAAAAGGAAGGCATGTCGGAAGCACTGGTGTGGAAGGTGGCATCGTCGGAGCAGATGCAGCGGAGACGGAGAAACTGGGAGAATGGTATAGAGTCCTTACAGGAGGCGGGGTGGGAGGAAGTGTAGTCCAGGTAGCTGTGGGAGTCAGTGGGCTTGTAGTGAATATTGGTCAATAACCTATCCCCAGAGATGGAGACGGAGAAGTCGAGGAAGGGAAGGGAAGCGTCAGAGATGGACCATGTGAAGGTGAGGGAAGGGTGGAAATTGGAGGCAAAGTGAATGAAATTGTCTAGTTCAGGGCGAGAGCAGGAAATGGCACCGATACAGTCATCAATGTATCGGAAAAAGAGGTGAGGGGGAGGACCTGAGTAGGACTGGCACAAAGAGTGTTCCACATATCCCACGAAAAGGCAGGCATAGCTAGGATCCATGCGGGTACCCATAGCAACACCTTTGATTTGGAGGAAATGAGTGGAGTTAAAGGAGAAGTTGTTCAATGTGAGAACAAGCTCAGCCAGGCGGAGGAGGGTAGTGGTGGATGGGGACTGGTCGGGCCTCTGTTCAAGGAAGAAGCGGAGCGCCCTCAGGCCATCCTGGTGGAGGATGGAGGTGTAGAGAGATTGTACGTCCATGGTGAAAAGGAAGCGGTTGGGGCCAGGAAACTGGAAACTGTTAAAGTGGTGGAGGGCGTCCAAAGAGTCGCGGATGTAGGTGGGAAGAGACTGGACAAGGGCGAAAAGATAGAGTCGAGATAGGAAGAGATAAGTTCCATGGGGCAAGAACAGGCTGAAACGGTGGGTCTACCAGGGCAGTCCTGTTTGTGGATCTTGGGAAGGAGGTAGGAGCGGGCTGTGCAGGGTTGGGGACCTATGAGGTTGGTGGCCGCGGGGGGAAGATCTCCAGAGGAGATGAGGTCAGTGACAGTCTTGGAAACGGTGGTTTGATGTTCGGTAGTGGGGTCATGGTCCAGGTGGCAGCTGTCTCTCATTCTGCCAGAACATTTCACACCTAATCTGAGCCATCTTTTGTCTCCACTAGTTCTATCACCATCTCATCTCGTTTTGAATACCTCTTAATGTCTCTTCACTTCTTTTGTTCTCTCGCAGCCCTGCCTTTCGATCTATTTCATTTCCTTTCCAGTTTTGAAAAAGGGTTAGACCCGAAACGTCGACTCTAATTTCTCTCCACGGATGTTGTCTGGCCTGCTGAGTTGTTCCAGCATTTTCTGTTGTTATTTTGGATTTCCAGCATCTGCAGTATTTTGCTATCGTACAGAAGTGGACAACCCTGGCCTATGTCTTCTATACGTACAGTGACCTCAACTAAGCACCCTAAGATTCTACTTTTCTTGGCAATAGCTGCCTATGTTTTGATACTTGCAACATTCAATCAACTATTGCAGTCAACATATTTTTTCCAGCTGAAGCTTATTTTACTATATACACTTCATAGCATAATATTTGCTACTTTTAACCCTGATATGCACTCCTTCAAACATTTTGATATCAAAATCTATTACCCATCATAGTTGTTAAAATTAGATCTTTCAGAATGGCAGCTCTCAAGCATCTACACAACTGAGATTCTACATAGAATACATCTGTTGATCATTAACATATGAACGGCAAGATTTTCAGGAACAGTCCCGGGGGAGGGGCTCAGAGGTTATTGATACCCATTCATTGCATTTGTGACTTTTTAACAAACCTTGCACATGCTCAGATGTTCCAATGTTGTTGTGGTTGCTACAATATAAATAAGACAAATTCAGAGCACCAGCAGCATCATGTAACTGCTTCAACTGTCAGAGTCATAACTGCACAGAAGGAGGCCATTCGGCCCATCGAGTCCGTGCCGGCTCTCTGTAGAGCAATCCAGTCAGTCCTATTCCCCCGCTTTATCCCTGTAACCGTGCAAGTTTATTTCCCTCAAGTGCCTATCCAGTCTCCCCTTGAAAACATTGAGGGCTAGATTTTCAGTTGCTTGCGCCAGCAGTTAGCGCCTTAAGAGAAGTGATTTCCGGGCGCTATGCGTGTAGCGCCCGGGCGCAGCGCAGTTTGCGCCCCGCCCCAAATTAAGCTGCCCGTTAGCGCCGGCGCAAAGTTTAGCGCCCGCCCGGATGCGCGCGCAGAAAATGACGTCACATCCTCGTGCAACGCCCTTTGGCCGCCCCGATTGCAAACTTCAGTCGGACCGCCCCATTGTGCGGCGGGCGGCCGGAGCGTTTGGAAAAAGGAACGCAACACAACCAGCGCGGGCCCCGGGGGGCGCTAATTAAAGGGAACGTCCTCTCCAGTATAAAGGCCATCCTTTTTTCAGAAAACAGTCTTGTGCAACGCATTTCTGGAGACACAACAAGGAGGATAGCTAACTGGTTTCAAGCAGCAAGAGCCAGGTATTTTTGGACTCAGGCAACAGCGCTGCAAGTGGCCATTTGGAAATTAGAGTGTTTGCCAGGATTTGATGGGGGTTGCATGGGGTGCCAACGCGGAGCTGCAGCTCCATGTCCGTAGGGCTCGCAGACGCATTGTGAGAGGGGCAGCCCTGGCTAGAGGCAGAGGGGGCTACAGGCGTCGGCCACGTAGGCCTTACCCAGTCAGGCTATACCGCCAGCAGCGCTCCTACCTAAACATGAGTGCCGCGCGATGTGTTAAAAGGCTCCGATTCCGAAAGGGGGTGATTGCAGAGATCTGCCACCTGCTTCGCCGAGATCTGCGGCCAAAGCTCAGGTGCAGGACGTCTCTGTCGGTGGAAGTGAAGGTGACGGTGGCATTGAACTTCTATGCCACCGGCTCCTTCCAATACGCTGCTGGGGACATAGCAAACATCTCCCAGTACGGCGCGCATCGCTGCATCCGCCAGGTGACCGAAGCACTGTTCAGAAGGAGAAGCCAATTCATCTCCTTCCCCATGGCCCTGGAGAGCCAGCATCAGCGCGCATTGGGATTTTCCAGACTCGGGGAATTCCCCTTGGTGCAGGGCGCCATTGACTGTACGCATGTGGCTTTGCGGGCCCCTCTGGAGCATGGCGAGCAGTATCGCAACAGGAAGGGCTACCATTCTCTGAATGTGCAGCTGGTCTGTGACCACAAGCAGCGCATCATGGCAGTCAATGCCAGCTTCCCAGGCAGCAGCCACGATGCCTTTATCCTGCGGCAGAGTACTGTGCATGACATGTTCCAGGCACAGCCTCCCCCAAGAGGATGGCTACTCGGGGACAAAGGCTATCCTTTGTGCACCTGGCTCATGACCCCGCTCCGCGCGCCCAGGACCGCTGCTGAAGAGGCCTACAACGACAGCCATCAAACCACCCGCAACATCATCGAGCTAACTATTGGGGTCCTCAAGCAGCGGTTCCGCTGCCTTGATCGCTCCGGAGGAGCTCTCCAGTATTCGCCGGACCGGGTCTCCCAATTTGTGGTGGTTTGCTGCATGCTACACAACCTGGCTATCCGCAGGACTCAGGCACTGCCACCTGACGTTGGACCAGCACCTCAGGAGGAGGAGCAGGAGGAGCATGAGGAGGAGGAGGAGGAGCAGGAGTACGTTCCCAGGAGGGAGCGACCAGGGCCAAGGGCCGCACGACGCCACCTTATTACACGGTACTTCTAAGCCCCCTGTCAGGGAATGGCCAGGGGCCATGAGGGAAGATGAATGCAGCCGCTCCGCAAGCCCTCAGCCGGCGAAGCCAACAAACACTAAGAAGAACAACCATGGAGACTGCATGAATAAAGATAATTTTTTATTACACAAAAATGAAAAGCCCTTCCCACATGAATCCCCAAAAACAATAAACGGGCCCCACAAAAAGCCCAACAAACGACTCACTCCCACAAACTGGGGAGGAGCCACTCCACCTTTATTGAAACCGGGCCTCAACGTCGGCCTAACGCAAAAAAAAAGCCCTCCAAAAGCACAACCATGGGCAAAATAAAGATGGCCACCGCCATATTAAAGGAAAGCTGGCCACACCCTCTACTGAGTGGCCCGCGAGGGCGAGACCTTGGCCAGCATTTTGCCTCCCCTGCCCTGCCTGCTGCTCCTTCGCAAGCTCTGCCCAGTGGCTGCTGCGAGGCTGGGGGAAGGCGCCTGAGGCTCAGATGCCCTTCCGCCAGATGCCGCTGGGGGGCGGCCTACACGGCGTTTGGGCCTCGAGGGGCCGTCTCCTGAGTGGCGCACCTGAGCCTGGCCACCATCAGCTGCAGCCGCTTGCCCTTGACGCCCCAGAGGGGGAATGGCGGCGACGGATGGCGCAATGTGGGCCAGCTGGCGTCTGGGATGCGCTGGCTGGTGCTGTGGCGCGGTGGCACTCGGCCGGGCCCGCACTGCAGGATCCGCAGCAATCAGCCGACGGCCGGCTTGCTGGGATGGTCCAGCGCGGCGCCTGCCCTGGCGATGCCTGCCTGAGACAGCGCGTGTGGCAGCAGTGAGTGGCCCTGTGGTCCTGGTGTGCGCGCGCATCACATCCGCCAGGGTCTTGACGGCATCAGTTAGCATGCGGCCAGTCGCGGCAGTTGCTGCCCCGAACTCGCGCACACTGGTCGCCAGCGACTCGATGGCCTCAGGCATGCGCCCCACCACGCTCATGAGCTCCGTGTGGCGCCGGTCCGAGTCGTCGGCCATCTGATCGAGCTTCCGCACCTCCTCCGAAGTGAAGGTGTCCGGACTGGAGTCGCGACTCTCCCGCTGGGGAGGAGGGGGCCGAACTAGGGGACCCTTGCCGCGTTGGTGACGGCGAGTGTGCCGAGCAGCAGCACTCCCCTCTGATCCTTCCCCCCTTTGGGGGGAAGGCCGCGGGCCACGCGCACGGCTGCTGGGTGGCTGGACGCCACTGGTCCCAGAAGCTGCATTGCCCTGCGACAGTTCCTCCAGGCACTCGTCCAGTGAGGAGGTGTCAAGCATTTCCTCCTCTCCTGCGGGACGTGACTGTTCCCCCGAAGGTCCGGCTTGCTCCTCCTCCTCCTCCTGGTTGGAGGTGCTGTCACTGGCAGCCTCAGGGTCCTGGTCGTCACCAGCTGAAAGCAGGAATGCACAAGAGTAGCTTCAGAGTGAGGAGACGGCGTCAGCGAGGGAGTTAGGACTGGTGGGATTCAGCGCATTGGTGGGACAGTGGCAAAGGAGGTAGCTCGGATGGGCCAGTGCGACGCGAGAGGGCCAAAAGGCGAGGTCCTTACCATTGCCGGGCAGTGGAGGGTCGGATACACCGCACGCTGTGGGGACAATCACACGGGCTCCCATGAGCACACACACGCGCTCCTCCAGCCGAGTGAGCTTCTGCAGCTTGGCGCGGCCACCCCTGGCACGGGCCTGGCGATTAAACACTACTTTAGCCTGCAAGAGAAAGGACGGGCTGTAAGTGCGCAGTGAAGCCCTGATGTAGTGTGCACTGCCTCCCATGGTGGAATAGCTTGGACAGAGTGAAGCCCTGATGTAGTGTGCACTGCCTCCCATGGTGGAATAGCTTGGACAGAGTGAAGCCCTGATGTACTGTCCACTGCCTCCCATGGTGGAATAGCTTGGCCAAAGTGTAGAGTGCCGAATGGCCATTTGATGCTCATGACTGTCCCAATGCTGCTGGCTGAGGGCTGGCCAAAAGGACTTTCAGGTCCCTTTGCCCATCATGTCAGGTGTACATGCAAGAATGAGGAGGAGACTGGAAAGGCTACTCACCCTCACAATCCTGGTCAGATCGTTGTATTTCTTACGGCATTGTGTGTGGGTCCTGGGGGCCTCGCCGGTGAACGTCACCCTCTGGGCGATCTGCTTCCAGGCTTTGGTGTAGTCGTGGTGGGTTGGATTCCTCCCACTCTCTGGAAACAAGATCTTGCGCCTCACCTCCAGAGCTGTGACCATTATGTCCAGATCACCCTCTGAGAAGCGCAGGGCACGCTGACGGGCCTTCTCTGGCGTTGCCATGACTCCCTGGGGCTGAGCAGTAGTGTTGAGGCCTCTTTGCAAGGCTGCAGTGTGCAGGGCGTGGCAGCAGACCAATTCATCCCTTCCCCCTTTAAGAGCTGGTCGGCACCACGGGGTCTGCTGTCAGTGCAAAAATGACCGCACCCGTGCTGCGCCCCGCCTGGGCGCTATCCCTCTGGACCGCCGGCTTAGCGCCTAAAGAGAGTAGTGGAACGCCTCTTTTAGCGCTCCACCAACCTCTTAGGGCGAAGCCACTGAATTCCCGGCAACGGGGCGCTACTTTGGGGCGGGCGCTAACTTCGGGCGGGCGCTAAGGTTAGCGCCCCAAAACTGCCTATACTGAAAATCTAGCCCTGAGTGTCTCCGCTTCCACCACTTCCATCGGCAGCGAGTTCCAGGTCCTCACCACTCACTGTGTAAAAAACGTTTTTTTCTCACATTCCCCCTATATCTCTTACCCAAAACCTTAAATCTGTGTCCCCGAGTCCTGGTACCATCAACTAGTGGGAACAGCCTTTCCCCGTCTAGCCTATCCAAACCCGTCATACTCTTGTACACCTCAGGTAGAGTTTCTGGTAGAGCTTCTATAACATAAATGGTTATAAAGTTGCCAACAATAGTTTTTGAAACATTTTCTGACTATTGTTATGCATAGGTTCTTGCAGTTATGCTATCGGTGATTATCCCCACAAAGACTCTCTCCTTTTTAACTTCAGTTCAAAAGTCGAATTGTGTGTCGCCACAGTTTTTCAGTCCGTAATGCCCCTGGAATAAATTTCATCCATGAAGTCCAGGAATTTTACACAGCAGGGTCTGAAAATATCTGCGAGCGGATGTGTACAATGCGGAAGTGTAAAAGGTACAGTTTTGTACCAGGAGGGATTCTGGGATAATGGGGCTCACTGTCACCATCATGAACATCACATGGCTCGTTGCATGTTCGAAAGGTTAAATCCCTTTGTGCCCGTGGGTTCGATTTACAATTATTGCAATTGTACATGTCTCTACAGGTGTGATAAAAGTAGCATTTAGAAGCCAAATAAAGAGGATAAACAGTAAAAGTTTTTAGGAGAGATGCGACTGATCAATTTTTGAAGGCCATTCAGAGCAATTTACGACCGGTGAACTGCAGTTCTAATTTCAAACAACAGATGGCAGAAGAATGCTATCCTCTCAAGTTAGAGCTTTTCAATTGTATGTTTAGAACAAGTACTATTGTGTCTGGGCTGATACAAGGGTTGTCAACCCTCCTGGATTGTCATAGGAACAGGAGTAGGCCAATCAGCCCCTCGAGCCTGATCTGCCATTCAATTAGATTGTGGCTGATCTGTCCCTCAAAATTTACCCACCTTTGCTCCATATCCTTTGATAACCTTACCTCATTAAATATTTGTCAATCTCGGCGTCTCCCAGAATTTGCTGATCGATCTCCTGGGCACCACTACTGGGAGAAAAGTATTTTGTTAGTGCGGTTCACGCATTGGCCACCTCCGTGAGTGAAAGCCTTCCGTTAACTAGTGGGTAAAATGGCGAGATACCCTTGGTGTCAGCTGTAAAACTGGAAACACTAATATTATCCTCAAATTGGTAATTTTAAACCTAATTTTCAATTTTGAAATTTAAGATTTTTTGTTTTGATTTTGACTCCCCTCCAAGTAGCTGCTCCCTCACTGGCTCTGAATTGCCACTGTCGTCTTCTCTCCCCCTCTAAGGAGAACAATCCCAGCTTCTCTAGTCTCTCTATATAATGGAAGTGTCTCATCTCTGGTACAATTCTAGTAAATCTCCTCTGCACAGTCTTGATATCCTTCCTAAAACATAAACATATAGGAAATAGGAGCAGGAGTAGGCCATATGGCTCCTCAAGCCTGTTCCGCTATTCAATAAGATCATGGCTGATCATCCACCTCAACTTGACTTTCCCACCCGATCTCCATATCCCTTGATTCCCCTAGAGTCCAAAAATCTATCTCTCTCAGCCTTGAATATACTTAAAGCCTCAGCATTTACAGCCCTCTGGGACAGAGAATGCCAAAGAGTCACAACCCTCTGAGTGAAGAAATTCTTCCTCATCTCAGTCTTAAATGGCCGACCCATTCTCTCGAGACTATGCCCCCTAGTTCTAGACACTCCAGTCAGGGGAAACAACCTCTCAGCGTCTACCCTGTCAATCCCCCTCAGAATCTTGTGTGTTTCAATGAGATCACCTCTCATTCTTCTAAACTCCAGAGAGTTTTGGCCCATTCTACACAATCTCTCATCATAGGACAGCCCTCTCATCCCAGGGGTCAATCTAGTGAACCTTTGTTGCACCGCCTCCAAGGCAAGTATATCCTTCCTTAGATAAGGAGACCAAAACTGTGCACAGTACTCCAGGTGTGGTCTCACCAAGGCCCTGTACAATTGTAGTAAGACTTCCTTACTCTTATACTCCAAACCCCTTTGCAATAAAGGCCAACATGCCATTTGCCTTCCTTATTGCTTGCTGTACCTGCATGCTAGCTTTGTGTTTCTTGCATGAGGACACCCAAATCTCTCTGAACATCAACATTGAAAGTTTCTCACCATTTAATAAATATTCTGGTTTTCTATTCTTCCTACCAAAGTGAATAACCTCACATTTCCCTACATTATACTCCATCTGCCACCTTACTGCCCACTCACTTAATATATCTCTATATCCCTTTGCAGACTCTGTGTTCTCCTCACAGCTTACTGTCCCACCTGGCTTTGTATTGTCAGCAAACTTGGATACATTACACTCGGTCCCTTCCTCTAGGTCATTAATATTGATTGTAAATAGCTGAGGCCCCAACACTGATCCTTGCGGCACCCCACTAGTTACAGCCTGCCAACCTGAAAAAGACCCGTTTATCTACTCTCTGTTTTCTGTCCATTAACCAATCTTTTATCCATGCTACTATATTACCCCCACCCCATGAGCCCTTATCTTGTGGCACCTTATCGAATGCCTTTTGGAAATCCAAATATACTACATCCACTGGTTCCCCTTTATCTACCCTGCTATTTACATCCTCAAAAAACTAATAAATTTGTCAAACACAATTTCCCTTTCATAGAACCATGTTGACTCTGCCTAAACATGTTATGATTTTTCTAAGTGCCCTGATATCACTTCATTAACAATGGATTACAGCATTTTCCCAGTGACTGATGTCAGGCTAACTGGCCTGTAGTTTCATGTTTTCTCTCTTCCCTCCTTTCTTGAATAGCAGTGTAACATTTGCTACTTTCCAATCCGCTGGTACCATTCTAGAATCTAGGGAATTTTGGAAGATGACAACCAATGCATCCACTATCTCTGCAGCCACCTCTTTTAAAACCCTAGGATGTAGGCCATCAGGTCCAGGGGATTTGTCGGCTTTTATTCCCATTAGTTTTTCTAGTACTTTTTCTCTACTTATATTAAATATTTAAGTTCCTCACATTAAGACCCTTGGTTCCCCACCATTTTTTGGTATGCTTTTTGTGTCTTCTACTGTGAAGACAGACACAAAATATTTGTTTAATATTTCTGTCATTTCCTTATTCCCCAGAATAATTTCTCCCATCTCAGCCTCTAAGGGACCAACGTTTACATTTGCTACTCTCTCCCTTTTTTGCATACTTGTAGAAACTCTTACAATCTGATTTTATATTTCTTGCTAGTTTTCTCTCATTCTATTTTTTTCCTTTTTATCAATTTTGTGGTCCTCTTTTGCTGGTTTCTGAAACTCTCCCAATCCTCAGGCTTGCTACTATTCTTCGCAACATTATAAGCTTCTTCTTTCAATCTAATGTTATCCTTAACTTTTTTAGTTAGCCACGGATGGATCACTTTTCCCGTGGAGTTTTTGTTTCTCAATAGAATGTATTTATGTTGAGAATTATGAAATATTTCTTTAAATGCTAGCCACTGCTTATCTATCACCATAACTTTTAATCTATTTTTCCAATCTACTTTAGCTAACTCGCCCCTCATACCTATGCGTCGGCGGGAATCTCGAGCGGCAGAGCGGGGCTATAAAAGGCCCCAGAGACCAGGTAAGGCCTCACAGCATCGGCGGGAAACTCGAGCGGCAGAGCGGGGCTATAAAAGGCCCCAGAGACCAGGTAAGGCCTCAGAGCGTCGGCGGGAATCTCGAGCGGCAGAGCAGGGCTATAAAAGGCCCCAGAGACCAGGTAAGGCCTCAGAGCGTCGGCGGGAATCTTGAGCGGTAGAGCGGGGCTATAAAAGCCCCCAGAGACCAGGTAAGGCCTCAGAGCGTCGGCGGGAATCTTGAGCGGCAGAGCGGGGCTATAAAAGCCCCCAGAGACCAGGTAAGGCCTCAGAGCGTCGGCGGGAATCTCGAGCGGCAGAGCGGGGCTATAAAAGGCCCCAGAGACCAGGTAAGGCCTCACAGCGTCGGCGGGAATCTCGAGCGGCAGAGCGGGGCTATAAAAGCCCCCAGAGACCAGGTAAGGCCTCAGAGCGTCGGCGGGAATCTCGAGCGGCAGAGCGGGGCTATAAAAGCCCCCAGAGACCAGGTAAGGCCTCAGAGCGTCGGCGGGAATCTTGAGCGGCAGAGCGGGGCTATAAAAGGCCCCAGAGACCAGGTAAGGCCTCACAGCGTCGGCGGGAATCTCGAGCGGCAGAGCGGGGCTATAAAAGGCCCCAGAGACCAGGTAAGGCCTCAGAGCGTCGGCGGGAATCTTGAGCGGCAGAGCGGGGCTATAAAAGGCCCCAGAGACCAGGTAAGGCCTCACAGCGTCGGCGGGAATCTCGAGCGGCAGAGCGGGGCTATAAAAGGCCCCAGAGACCAGGTAAGGCCTCAGAGCATCGGCGGGAAACTCGAGCGGCAGAGCGGGGCTATAAAAGGCCCCAGAGACCAGGTAAGGCCTCAGAGCGTCGGCGGGAATCTTGAGCGGCAGAGCGGGGCTATAAAAGCCCCCAGAGACCAGGTAAGGCCTCAGAGCGTCGGCGGGAAACTCGAGCGGCAGAGCGGGGCTATAAAAGGCCCCAGAGACCAGGTAAGGCCTCACAGCATCGGCGGGAATCTCGAGCGGCAGAGCGGGGCTATAAAAGGCCCCAGAGACCAGGTAAGGCCTCACAGCGTCGGCGGGAATCTCGAGCGGCAGAGCGGGGCTATAAAAGCCCCCAGAGACCAGGTAAGGCCTCAGAGCGTCGGCGGGAATCTCGAGCGGTAGAGCGGGGCTATAAAAGCCCCCAGAGACCAGGTAAGGCCTCACAGCGTCGGCGGGAATCTCGAGCGGTAGAGCGGGGCTATAAAAGGCCCCAGAGACCAGGTAAGGCCTCACAGCGTCGGCGGGAAACTCGAGCGGCAGAGCGGGGCTATAAAAGGCCCCAGAGACCAGGTAAGGCCTCACAGCGTCGGCGGGAATCTCGAGCGGCAGAGCGGGGCTATAAAAGGCCCCAGAGACCAGGTAAGGCCTCACAGCGTCGGCGGGAATCTCGAGCGGCAGAGCGGGGCTATAAAAGGCCCCAGAGACCAGGTAAGGCCTCACAGCGTCGGCGGGAATCTCGAGCGGCAGAGCGGGGCTATAAAAGCCCCCAGAGACCAGGTAAGGCCTCACAGCGTCGGCGGGAATCTCGAGCGGCAGAGCGGGGCTATAAAAGCCCCCAGAGACCAGGTAAGGCCTCACAGCGTCGGCGGGAATCTCGAGCGGCAGAGCGGGGCTATAAAAGGCCCCAGAGACCAGGTAAGGCCTCAGAGCGTCGGCGGGAATCTCGAGCGGTAGAGCGGGGCTATAAAAGCCCCCAGAGACCAGGTAAGGCCTCACAGCGTCGGCGGGAATCTCGAGCGGTAGAGCGGGGCTATAAAAGGCCCCAGAGACCAGGTAAGGCCTCACAGCGTCGGCGGGAAACTCGAGCGGCAGAGCGGGGCTATAAAAGGCCCCAGAGACCAGGTAAGGCCTCACAGCGTCGGCGGGAATCTCGAGCGGCAGAGCGGGGCTATAAAAGGCCCCAGAGACCAGGTAAGGCCTCACAGCGTCGGCGGGAATCTCGAGCGGCAGAGCGGGGCTATAAAAGGCCCCAGAGACCAGGTAAGGCCTCACAGCGTCGGCGGGAATCTCGAGCGGCAGAGCGGGGCTATAAAAGCCCCCAGAGACCAGGTAAGGCCTCACAGCGTCGGCGGGAATCTCGAGCGGCAGAGCGGGGCTATAAAAGCCCCCAGAGACCAGGTAAGGCCTCACAGCGTCGGCGGGAATCTCGAGCGGCAGAGCGGGGCTATAAAAGCCCCCAGAGACCAGGTAAGGCCTCACAGCGTCGGCGGGAATCTCGAGCGGCAGAGCGGGGCTATAAAAGCCCCCAGAGACCAGGTAAGGCCTGCCAGTCTCCAAACTCGGAACTCAAACGGAAGGAGAGAGGTAAAAAATAATCGAAGAGTGATGTCACCAGAAAGCAGGTAAGCGATTGGTTGGTGAGTATTTCTCTCTTTTTTTAAACTTAAACTCTGTGGTTTATAGTTTCTAAGGTGTGATATTCATCATCTAAAATCAGGGCAGAGGGTATTTAAAAATAATATTAATAAATTTAATTAATTACATAGAATGGGAGAGCAGGTGATGTGTTGCTGCTGCAATATGTGGGAGCTGGTGGACACCATTGATGCTCACGGTGATCACATTTGCAGTAAGTGCTGGTTGCTCGAGGAATTCCGGCGTGTTGATGAGCTGGAATCCGAGCTTCAAACACTGAGACACATCAGGGAGGGGGAGAGTTACCTGGACTCTGTGTTTCAGGAGGTAGTCACACCAATTAGAGTAATTAATTCAGATGTAGTCCGTGGCCAGGGACAGGATGGCGTGACTAGAAGTGAGGCAGGTACGGGGATCCAGGAGGTAGTGTTGGAGGAGCCGCAGCCCTTGCTCTTGTACAGCAGGTTTGAGGCTCTTACTCCCTGTGAGGATGGGAACAGGGAAGGCAGACACAGGCAGACCAGGCTGCCAAGAGAGGACAGGATATGCTCGCACTGCAGTCAGGGAGTGGTGGAGACAGAGATGCACTTCCTCACAGCTTGTGGAAAATATCAGGGCATCAGGGAGAATTTCTACCAAAAATTCTCACAAATATGCCCTGATTTCAGAAATCTGAATGACAACCAAAAACTCCCATTCCTACTGGGAGAGGAGAGAAGCTGTATAACACTGGCGGCACGCTATGTTACAGCTTGCCATGAACAGAGAGCCAACCAGTAAACTAAGAAAAGAATATATATAAACAATGCGAATGTATATTTATACACTCAGGGATATACCTGTTTATACACTGTATGAATAGAACTGCGTTTATGTGGTAAACCATAAATGTATTTTGATGCTTTGGCAACATAAGATGTAACTTATCATGCCAATAAAGCGATTTGAATTGTGAATTGTGAATTGTGACTGCAGGGAGGATGAGCAACCCGGCCACAGCACCGTGGAGCAGGGGGCCATTCAAGTGGGGGGAGTTAAAAGAAATGTTGTAGTGGTAGGGGATAGTATCGTTAGGGGGATAGATAAGGTTCTTTGCAGCCGAGAGCGAGAGTCCTGAAGGCTGTGTTGCCTGCCTGGTGCCAGGGTTAAGGACATCTCCTCTGGGCTGGAGAGAAACTTGGAGTGGGAGGGGGAGGATCCAGTTGTCGTGGTCCATGTTGGTACCAACGACATAGATAGGACAAGGAAAGAGGTTCTGCTGAGGGAGTTTGAGCAGCGAGGGGCCAGATTAAAAAGCAGAACCACAAGGGTAATAATCTCTGGATTACTACCTGAGCCACGTGCAAATTTGGCTAGGGTAAATAAAATTAGAGAGTTAAATGCGTGGCTCAAAGACTGGTGTGGGAGAAATGGGTTTTGCTTCTTGGGACACTGGCATCAGTACTGGGACAGGAGAGAGCTGTTCCGTTGGGACGGACTTCACTTGGCCAGTGCTGGGATTGAATCCTGGTGAATCGAATAACTAGGGCTGTAGAGAGGGCTTTAAACTAATTAGTGGGGGGGAGGTTTTAAGAGAGCGAAAAATAAAAATGACAGAGGAGAAGGCAATAGAGCAAGGTAGCAGTGGGGGAATTAAAAACCAGAGCGTGTCAGGAAGGGACAGAATGTATAATGAAAAAAGGTAAAGTAGTAGAAGGGGTAAAAGCAGGAATAAATTGTCAGAAAACCTATTTGAAAGTTCTTTATCTGAATGCACGCAGCATTCGTAACAAAATAGACGAGTTGACGGTACAAATAACTACACATGGGTATGATCTGGTGGCCATTACGGAAACATGGCTGCAAGATGATCATGACTGGGAACTAAACATCCAAGGGTATTTGACAATTAGGAAGGACAGACAGGAAGGAAAGGGAGGTGGGGTTGCTATGTTAATCAAGGATGGAATCACTGCAATAATCAGAAATGATATTGGGTCAAAGGATCAGGATAGTTGTTAGATCTGTGTGTTAATGGAGACACGGAATGCAGGAGTTGATTTAACAAGTGTTTACTGAACAAAGTCTGGAGGTGAACTAACTACACAAGAGGCTACACAGGCTTATATACCCGAGTGGTCACTACTGGTACTACAGTATACAGGGGCTTCAAAAACATAGTTCCTCTTAAAGGTACGTACACTACAATTCCTCCCCTTTCAGATAAATAGTACATAACATTTTAAGTAATCATTAAATAACATTTTTACAAGAACAATAATTTACACATTTGCTGAAGTTAATCAATTACAAATTCAGTCTCTCTGGAGGCTTCCTGACTCGGTCCGGATAATGCCTCGGTGGTGTAGTAGGTTCTTTTGGCAAGGTCGATTCGGCTTCAATGCCAGTGTCGGGTTCATCTGGTTCCCGTATCACCGGATCGGAGGTAGATACTATGGGTATCTCTGCTTCATCACTAGGCGTATAGAGTTGTGGTGTAGGTTGTCCTTTTTCGGATGACTCTATGACCTGGTCAGCATGGCGCCTTATTATGCTTTCTCCAATGTCCACGGTATACATCAGCGGTCCTAGTCGTGTGCAAATAGTTCCAGGCTGCCATTTCTCGGTACGGTAGTCCCGGGCCAAAACTGGTTGACCTATCTGGAAGGTTCTAGTTGGCCTTTCATTCATGCTTTGAAATTGTTGGCTCTCTACGTCCCTTCTGACGTTTGGCTTGACCAAACCCAGCCGGCATCTTAGGCTTCTATTGAAAAACATCATGGCGGGGGTTTGGTTTGTAACCACATGTGTTGCATTACTGTACGCAAACAAGAAGTTATCTACCTTATGTTGTAGATTTATGTCTTCATTACCCATGGCCTTTATGGCCTTCTTGAAGGTCTGGACAAACCTTTCAGCCAATCCATTGGTGGCGGGATGGTATGGGGCGGACGTGTAGTGCTTAACCCCATTGTTTTTTTAAGAACTTCCTGAATTCTTCGGATACAAATTGCGGTCCATTATCAGAACAGATCTGTTCAGGCAGCCCATTCCTGGCGAATATGGTCCTTAATACTGTGATGGTTTTTTCCATGGTGGTGGAGGACATCTTTATTACCTCCGGCCACTTGGAGTGTGCATCAACCGCGATTAAGAACATTGAGTCCATAAATGGACCAGCAAAGTCGATATGTACCCTTTGCCATGGAGATGAGGGCCACTCCCATGGATGTAGAGGGGCTTGTGGTGGGGCGTTTTGGACCTTTTGGCATCCTAGGCAGCTCTTGGTCATTTCTTCGATGTCTCCATCGATACCTGGCCACCATACAAATGCCCTGGCTAGGTTCTTCATTTTCACTCCACCCAGATGCCCCTCGTGAAGCTCCTTTAGAACTTTATCCTGGAGTTTGGGTGGAATCACCACTCTGGATCCACACATCAAGGTTCCTCGGCACACTGACAGCTGTTCTCTTCTTTGCGAGAATGCTGGCAACAGTGGTTCGCCATGTGCTGGCCATCCCTTCACTGTTAAATCGTAGACTCGTGAGAGAGTTGGGTCATTTCTCGTTTCCCTTTCAATGGCAGAATTTGTTACTGGTAGACATTCGACTATGGTAGAGTGGAAAATCTCCACTGGGTCTACGTTGGTGCTTCTTCTACCGTTGGCAATGGTAGGCGCGATAAACCGTCAGCATTCCCATGCTGTTTTGATCCTTTGTATTCTATGTTATATTGGTGTGCCCCTAGAAAAAGGGACCACCTCTGTAGCCTTTGCGCTGTCATAATGGGAACACCCTTTTTAGGGTTGAATATGGAGATGAGGGGTTGATGGTCAGTCAACAAGGTAAATTTTTGTCCGTGTAGGTAATGGTTGAATTTGTTCACTCCCCATACCAGGCTGAGTGCTTCCCTGTCGATTTGGGCATAGTTACGCTCAGCTGAGTTCAATGAGCGTGATGCAAAAGCTATCGGCCGTTCCGAGCCATCAGGGAATTTATGCGATAATACTGCTCCTACGCCGTAAGGGGATGCATCGCACGCCAGTCTGATTGGCAGTGATGGGTTGTAATGAGCCAAAACTTCTTTGGACGTGATTAAGTCTTTGCATTTATGGAAGGCACGTTTACAGTCTTCACTCCACTTCCTAATTACTCCTGTTTGTAGCAGTTCATTAAGAGGGTGCAGAAGAGTTGATAAGTTCGGTAAATATTTATGATAGTAATTTATTAATCCCAGGAACGACCTTAATTGTGAAACATTTTCAGGTGCTGGGCCTTTTATGACCGCTTCAATTTTTTCAGGTGACTTATGCAACCCTTCCTTATTAATTATGTGGCCACAATATGATATTTGATTTCAGGGTTCCTAGTTCCTGTTGAAACACTTCTTTGGCGTTAGCCAAGATTTCTTTTAATCGTCCAGGTATGACGTCATCATTGTTTTTTTTCTTACTGGTCACCGTCAGTGCCTGAATGGAGTGCCAGTCTAAACGTATCTTTCTGATCCATTCACGTCCCAACAACGGTGGACCACCATCTTGCAGAATGTATAAATACAACTTCTGTATTTCCTTGCCGTTGTATACAACAGGCACCCTTATTTTCCCTCTGGGGTATACTTTCTGCCCCATATATGTCTTCAAGATAATGGATGTGTCTTTCAAAGGTATATGCGGAAATAGCCGCTCGTAATCCCATCGACTTATGACGGTCAGCGCTGATCCTGTATCTAGCTCCATTTTGACTGGGGACCCCGCTATCGTGAGGGAAACCCAAATGGTCTGGTAATCTTCTTTGGCAATTACATTATGTCATTTGAGACAGCTTAGTCTCTTGTTTCCGGAGTAGCTATCGATCTTCTGGTCTTCGGAGCTACTGTCTGTCATCATTTGTACCTTTCTGTACTTTTCCTTATTGACCTTTTTACTGTCAGCGGATTTCTTTCCAGTTCTGCATACACGTGCAATGTGTCCCGTCTTTCTGCATTGCCTGCCTGCTTTGACCTTGAGCCAGCAGTCCTTCTGGTCATGGGTGGATCAGCCGCAGCGATAACATCTCTCGAAACCCCGTGTCATTTCATGGGTGCCGAAGTCCTGTGGCTTTTGCTGTATCTCTGCAGCTCCTCTTGCTGCTGCCTCGTATGATACAGCCACACTGAAAGCCCTGTCCAATGTCAAATCTTTCTCAGAAAGTAGCCTTTTCTGTGTTCCTTCTCTTAGGAGACAGTAGACGAACCTGTCTCGTAGAGAATCTGCCAGTCCTGCCCCGAATTGGCAGTGCTTTGACAGCTTTCGTAATTCGGTGAGGTAATCAGCGTTACTTTCATTCTTGTGCTGATTCCTCCTGAAGAATTTGAATCGTTCCGCTATCAGCAGCGGTGTTGGGTTTAAGTGCTCCTGCAAGGTATCAACAATCTCCTTAAAATTCTTGTCCATCGGTTTGGCTGGACTGATCAAGTATCGTAACAGCCCGTATGTCCTTGCGCCCATCAGATTTAGAAGTACCGATGCCTTTTTATCATCCGCTACTTCATTCGCCTTGCAATATACGTCCACTCTTTCCACATATGTGGTCCAATCTTCTATATTACTATCGAAAGCAGTAATATTGCCAGTCTTCGGCATCTTGAAAATCTAAAATGGTGCTTCCCGCGCTTTTCCTCCGTCCCCGATGGATCAAAATGGCGCCTCCCACGCTTTTCTTTCTTCCCCGCCGAGTTAAGATGGCGCCTCCCGCGCTTTCCCGCCGCTGCCGCTGCTGCCAACGCTGTTCTCCGCGGTTCCCGTTGCGACCTGCAGCTTTTCGCGGTATTTCTATTTTTTTAAATATATCGCTTCAATAGTTTCTCCGTTACTTGGAGAACCGTTCCCGTCGTGGAGCGGACCCTCTGGGACTTTCCCCTCCCTCTGCTCGGTCCAAGCGCCGACCTGCTTTGCAGCACCGGCCGTGCCCGGAGTGCTCCACCCTCTCTCTCTCTTTGCTTCTGCTTCCCGCCTTGCTGCCCGGCCCCGTTGCAGAGCCACCTGATCAAGCTCTAGCCCGCCGCAGCCCAGGAAGGATCAGTGCACTAGCTGGTGAAACCACAGTTGTTTGTTTTTTTTCTTGCTTCTGTCTTCGACCTTCGCCTGAGGAATCGATCCCCTTGAGGTGCTGCCGAATTGCAGGTAAGTTCATTTCTAACTCATCGCCACTGTTAGATCCGTGTGTTAATGGAGACATGGAATGCAGGAGTTGATTTAACAAGTGTTTACTGAACAAAGTCTGGAGGTGAACTAACTACACAAGATGCTACACAGGCTTATATACCTGAGTGGTCACTACTGGTACTACAGTATACAGGGGCATCAAAAACATAGTTCCTCTTAAAGGTACATACACTACAATAGTGAAACAGTTTGGGTGGAGATAAGGAATAATAAGGGGAAAAAGTCACTAGTGGGCGTAGTCTATAGGCCTCCTAACAGTTGCAACTCTGTTGGCCGGAGTATAAATCAGGAAATAGTTGGGGCTTGTAATAAGGGAACAGCTATAATCATGGGGGATTTTAAGTTTCATATTGACTGGACTAATCAAATTGGGCATGGCAGCCTTGAGGAAGAGTTCATAGAGTGTATTAGGGACAGGTTCCTTGAGCAGTATGTAACTGAATCAACCAGGGGGCAGGCAATCTTAGATCTGGTCCTGTGTAATGAGACAAGATTAATAAAAAAATGTCCTAGTAAAGGATCCCCTTGGAATGAGTGACCATAATATGGTTGAATTCCAAATTCAGTTTGAGGGTGAGAGAGTTGGATCTCAAACCAGCGTACTGAGCTTAAATAAAGGAGACTATGAAGGTATGTGAGTAGAATTGACTAAAGTGGACTGGGAAAACAGATTAAAGTGTAAGACGGTACAAGAGCAGTGGTCTACATTCAAGGAGATATTTCACATCTTTCAAGATAAATATATTCCACTGAGGAAAAAGGGGAGTAAAAGAAAAGACAGCCATCCGTGGCTAAGTAAAGTAATAAAGGATAGTATCTAACTGAAAACAAGGGCATATAAGGTAGCCAAATCTAGTGGGAGGAAAGAAGATTGGGAAGCATTTAAAAGCCAGCAAACAATAACTAAAAGATTAATTAAGAAAGGGAAGATAGATTATGAAAGTAAACTAGCAAAAAATATAAAAACAGATAGCAAGAGTTTCTACAGCTATATAAAAAGAAAAAGGGTGGCTAAAGTGAATGTTGTTCCCTTAGAGGATGAGACCGGGAAACTAGTGGTGGGGAACATGGAGATGGCAAAGACGCTGAACAAATATTTTGTATCAGTCTTTACAGTAGAGGACACTAAAAATATCCCAACACTGGACAAACGGGGCAATGGGGGGGGGGTGGGTGGTGGAGGGGCTAATCATGATTAAAATCACTAAGGAGATGGTACTCGGTAATATAATGGGACTTAAGGCGGATAAATCCCCCGGACCTGATGGCCTACATCCTAGGGTCTTGAGAGAAGTGGCGGTAGGGATTGTGGATGCATTGGTGATTATTTTCCAAAACTCCCTGGACTCAGGAAAGGTCCCGGCAGATTGGAAAACTGCTAATGTAACACCCTTATTTAAGAAGGGAAGTAGACAAAAAGCTGGAAACTATAGAACAGTTAGCCTAACATCTGTGGTTGGCAAAATGTTGGAGTCCATTATTAAGGAAACATTAACAGAGCATTTGGATAAACATAATTTAATAGGACAGAGTCAGCATGGTTTTATGAAGGGGAAGTCATGTTTGACAAATTTGCTCGAATTCTTTGAGGACGTAACATACAGGGTGGATAAAGGGGAACCAGTGGATGTAGTGTATTTGGACTTCCAAAAGGCATTTGACAAGGTTCCACACAAAAGATTACTGATCAAGATAAAAAATCACGGGATTGGGGGTAATATACTGGCATGGGTGGATGATTGGCTATCTAACAGAAAACAGAGAGTTGGGATAAATGGTTCGTTCTCGGGCTGGCAATCAGTAACTAGTGGTGTTCCGCAGGGGTCAGTGCTGGGACCCCAACTCTTTACAATCTATATTAACGATTTGGAGGAAGGGACCGAGTGCAGCATATCCAAGTTTGCTGACAATACAAAGATGGGAGGGAAAGCAGTGAGTGAGGAGGACATAAAAAACCTGCAAAAGGACATAGACAGGCTAAGTGAGTGGGCAGAGATTTGGCAGGTGGAATATAATATTGGAAAGTGTGAGGTTATGCACTTTGGCAGAAAAAATCAAAGAGCAAGTTATTATCTAAATGGAGAGAAACTGCAAAGTGCTACAGTACAAAGGGATCTGGGGGTCCTGGTGCATGAAACACAAAAAGTTAGTATGCAGGTGCAGCAGGTGATCAGGAAGGCCAATGGAATCTTGGCCTTTATTGCAAGGGGGATGGAGTATAAAAACAGGGAAGTCTTGCTGCAGTTATACAGGGTCTTGGTGAGGCCACACCTGGAATACTGCGTGCAGTTTTAGTTTCCATATTTAAGAAAAGATATACTTGCTCTCGAGTCAGTTCAGAGAAGGTTCACTCGGTTGATTCCGGAGATGAGGGGGTTGACGTATGAGGAGAGGTTGAGTAGGTTGGGCCTCTACTCATTGGAGTTCAGAAGAATGAGAGGCGATCTTATCGAAACATATAAGATTGTGAGGGGGCTTGATCGGGTGGATGCGGTGAGGATGTTTCCACTGATGGGTGAGACTAGAACTAGGGGGCATAATCTAAGAATAAGGGGCTGCGCTTTCAAAACTGAGATGAGGAGGAACTTCTTCACTCAGAGGGTAGTAAATCTATGGAATTGCTACCCCAGAGAGCTGTGGAAGCTGCAACATTAAATAAATTTAAAACAGAGATAGACAGTTTGCTAGCAGATAAGGGAATTAGGGGTTACGGGGAGAGGGCAGGGAAGTGGACGTGAGTCTAGATTCGGATCAGCCATGATCCTATTGAATGGCGGAGCAGGCCCGAGGGGCCGTATGGCCTACTCCTGCTCCTACTTCTTATGTTCTTATGTTCTTATGTAATTGGCTTTATTTAAGTTTAAGGGGGAAAAATTCGGTTGCTTAGCGCCTCCCGTTAGCGCCCTAAGATGACGCTAATGGGGCGCAATGCAACTAGCGACTGGGCGTGGCGATGTTTGCGTCGCTCGTGAAATTGACCAGCGTTTTTGCGGCAGCGCTAAACACTACCACCATGATATCCTGCGCCTGTAGATCGTGATGTCAGTTGAGCGTGCAATGCCCCAGTGGCGCCCCTGACCGGAAATTGAGTGGCGCCCTTTTCCTTTCTGCCTGCCGCAATCAATGACAGGGAGACTGGAACATTTTCCAGTCGGTAAGGGGCTGGCGGGGGGGGGGGGCGGGGGGGGTGGGTGGCGGGGGGCGCTATTTAAAGGCACCCTCTTCCTGCCTTTTTTTGTGGGAGACATTTTTGCACCACTCATTCTGATAGAGAGAGAGAGAGAGAATTCTGCAGAGAGTCAACGCTGTGTGAAGTAGTTTTGGCTACTGAGCAGCACTTTTCAGATTCTTTTGGATTTGACCTTCATTACTTCAATTGTCAAGAGACTATGGGAGCTGCACTGATTCGGGGCGTCGTCCTGCGCCTGCAGAATCGGAGGGATCAGAGACGCAGAGAGTGGCAATCCTGGCCAGAGGGAGGAGAGCCAACAGGGCTATGTACAGGAGACCTTACCCTTCCAGGGTTTTCTGGGAACAATTCTCCTACTTTCATTTGTCTGAGGAGCAGTGTTTGCGCAGGCTGCACTTCAGCAAGGAGGTGGTCACTGAGCTTTGCCACCTGCTGCAACCAGATCTGCAGCCTCAACTGAGGACCTGGACGTCTCTATCGGTGGCAGTGAAGGTCACAGTGGCTCTGAATTTTTATGCCACCAGCTCCTTTCAAGCAGCTACTGGGGACATCGCCAATATCTCCCAGTTCACGGTCCATTGCTGCATCCGTCAGGTCACAAATGCCCTCTATAAAAGGAGACGCCAGTACATCTCTTTCCCGATGACCCGGGCCAAACAGCATGAACGCGCATTGGGCTTTGCGAGGATAGTGGGCTTCCCCATGGTGCAAGGCGCCATTGACTGCACGCATGTGGCATTGCGGGCACCGCATGAGGAGAATGCAAAGGTTTTCCGAAACCGCAAAGGGTTCCACTCCTTAAATGCTCAGTTGGGCTGTGACCACAGACAGCTGATGCACGCTGTCAATGCCCACTATCCTTGCAGCAGCCATGATGCTTTCATCCTGCACCAGACTGGTGTGCCAGAACTTTTCCAGACAGTGCATCAGCTAATTGGTTGGCTCCTCGGGGACAAGGGTTATCCACTGTGCACCTGGTTGATGACACTGCTCCATAACCCCAACACCCCTGCTGAGCTTCGGTACAATGAGAGCCATCTTGCCACCAGGAACATCATTGAGCGGTGTGCTCAAGCCACGGTTCTGCTGTCTGGACCACTCAGGAGGAGCCCTGCAGTACTCGCCTGAGCGAGTCTCCCTCTTCATAGTTGTTTGCTGCATTCTTCATAACCTTGCAATCCTCAGGATCCAGCCAATGCCACCAGGCCTTGGAGCACCACCGGAGGAAGAGGAAGAGGAGGAGGATGATCAGCAGCAGCACCAAGGCGGGAGGGAGGCCCACAATGTTGAGACTGCGAGGGCCGTCTGTCAAAGACCGATAACAAGCCGCTTCTAGGCCCCTACTCAGGAAATGGCTTCTGGTATGGAGAACAACATGATGGAAAGCAACCTGCAACCCTTATAGCCGGCCAAGGCAGCAATGATTCCAAAGGCCAAACATATACAGTTTGAATACAGCAACTTTATTATTTTACAAACTCTGTGTGTGTCATTTATTCATGTGACTGAATTGCAGCACTAAGCATTTGTGTGGCATCCGCCTGTGCAGCAGCGGAGTGCTCCACACTCCTTGCCAGTGCATCAATGTTTTCGAGCACCCTTCCCATTGCACCCATGAGCTGAGTGTGCCTGTGCTCCGCCTGCATGTTCATTTCTGCGATGAGCCACTCCTCCTCTGCATCCAGTGCGGCAGGACTCGCTGGCCTACTCTCCCTCCGGGGAGAAGGCCCCCGAGCTTCCCTACCCCCATCGCGTTGCTGCAGCCCACTGGGTCCTGGAGCTTCACCCTCTTCAGACCCTTTCCCCCCACCCCCCCGCTCCCCTCCAGGGAAGATGTGGTCCCAGTGTGGGCATGGGCTTCCTCGGGAGAGGGTGGCGCTGAGGCTCTGGCTTCATCTTCCTCCTCGCCTGCGGCTTCGCTCCCACTGGCAGCTTGAGAGCCCGTCTCCTTAGCTGGTGAATCACCATCTGAAAACAGGGAGGTACAAGAGTGGCTTTAGCGTGAGGACAAGGGGGCAGTAAGGGAGGAAGGAGTGGAGCGATTTAGTAAGTTTGATTGAAAGTGTAAAAGGCTGGTGTTTTGAGGGACAAATGGAATGAGAGGAAAGAAAGCTGATGACCTTACCATTGCTGTCCCGAATGGGGTCGGCCTCTCCAGGGGCGACGGGACCGATCACCTGGTTTGCCACAATCCTGTGGACGCTGTAGGATTTGGCCGGTGCCAACATCAGTGGGTGCATGTGCCTGAAGGATTTTTGGACTTTTAAAATGGATATGTATCCTTTTAAAATGGAGACACACTTGGGCTGCATTTCAAAATGGAGTTTGGACTTTTGGACTTTAAAAAGGGGACTGACTTTTGGTTTCTGTGAAGATAGCAGGAACTTTCTGTCTTTTGGGTTGCCATGGGACCAGTTTCAATGCAGACATCATGAAAGGCAGGGGCCTTTTCATTTCGAACTTGTGTGATTTGTGGAAAAACACCTTTTGTCCATGGAGCCGGGATGTCTGGATGGACAATGAGGTTAGCAGGCCAAAAGTAACACCTCTGGACTCTTTCAATGAAGGAGCAGTCAAGAACTTAACAAACAGTTAGCACTTCAAGAACTGCTCATCTACAGTAATGGCCTACCATTGTTTTCATCAAGATGACCAATCCAGGACAGAGACATCACCAGGAAGACCAACTAGCATCTCTGCGACCATGGTAACCAGGAATCGCCCAGCCAGTTTTGTGTATTATACGGGGTATAAATAATTAATTTTTTGAGGATGTAACTGGTAAAATAGATAAGGGAGAACCAGTGGATGTGGTGTATTTGGACTTTCAGAAGGCTTTCGATAAGGTCCTGCATAAGAGATTAGCGTGTAAAGTTAAGGCACATGGGATTGGGGGCAAGGTATTGACTTGGCTAGAGAACTGGTTGGCAGACAGATAGCAAAGAGTTGGAATAAACAGGTCTTTTTCCAAGTGGCTGGCAGTGACTAGTGGGGTACCGCAGGGATCGGTCCTTGGACCCCAGCTATTCACAATATATATTAATGATCTAGACAAGGGAACTAGATGTAATAGCTCCAAATTTGCAGATGACACAAAGCTGGGTGGGCATGTGTGCTGTGAGGAGGATGCCGAGAAACTACAGGATGATTTGGACAGGTTGGGTGATTGGGCAGAAGCATGGCAGATGCAATATAACGTGGATAAATGTGAGGTTATCCACTTTGGTGGCAAAAACAGGAAGGCAGATTATTATCTGAACGGCAATAGATTGGGAGGAGGGGAAGTGCAACGAGACCTGGGTGTTATTGTGCACCAGTCGCTGAAGGTAAGCATGCAGGTGCAGCAGGCGGTTAAGAAGGCAAATGGTATGTTGGCCTTCGTAGCGAGAGGGTTTGAGTACAGGAACAAGGATGTCTTGCTGCAGTTGTACAGGGCCTTGGTGAGACCACATCTTGAGTATTGTGTGCAGTTTTGGTCGCCTTATCTGAGGAAGGATGTTCTTGCCATGGAAGGAGTTCAGCGAAGATTCACCAGGCTGATACTGGGATGGCAGGAATGATGTATGAGGACAGATTGGGTCAATTGGGCTTGTACTCGCTGGAGTTTAGAAGAATGAGAGGGGATCTCATTGAAACTTATAAAATTCTGACAGGACTGGACAGACTAGATGCAGGAAGGATGTTCCCGATGGTCGGGGAGTCCAGAACCAGGGGTCACAGTCTAAGGATAAGGGGTAGGCCATTTAGGACAGAAATGAGAAGGAATTTCTTCACCCGGAGAGTGGTGAACCTGTGGAATTCTCTACCACAGAAGGCAGTAGAGGCCAATACATTAAATATATTCAAGAAGGAGTTGGATATATTTCTTAAGGCTAAAGGGATCAAGGGGTATGGGGAGAAAGCAGGGACCGGGTTACTGAATTGGATGATCAGCCATGATCACATTGAATGGCGGAGCAGGCTCAAGGGGCCGAATGGCCTACTCCAACTTCTATGTTTCTATAAACATGCTGAACTTTGGGGGATTCGGGCTCACCTTTCTCTACCATCTGAAACGGGGTTCTCCGTGTAGCTACGCGTCCGTCAACTCTCCAGGAATGCCCGAAGTGAGTGCCTCGCTGTACCGCCTGAACGTAACTTTCTAGGCCTCATCGCATGCCTCTGTTAGGCACGGTTTTGCCTCTGGAGTCGTGTGTGTGCGTGTGTGCGTGAAGACATGTTCAGACTTGTAGGAAAAGGCTTTGACAGGAATGTGGGATTGACCTCTGCAGAGGAACAGTTTGTGTATTTGAAAGTAGCCAGACTGTCTGGGAGGAACAATAAACGAAACTCAGCCCCTATCTGGGAATTTGCATTCAATCAATAAATCAATGAAAACCCCAGCCTCACCCAAAGCCCATTAAAACCCATGCATAAAAGAACCTGCACAGAATTTGAAGGCCTTACAGGAAATCTAAGTTTAAAAGACTGTTTGAGACATTCAAAACCACTTCACACCTTCTTCAACTACTCAGGAAGCTATCTCAAAACCAGTTAACTAAATGGGACTAATCAAGTGGCCCTTAACGAGCCAGCCAAAAATCTAACAAGATTAGCAGGTTTCGTTTTAGTATAAACTAAAGACCTGTCTCCACAAGAAAGCAGTTCGTTCGATCACTGCAGTTCAGGCAGAGAATTGAAACTGCAGTCAGTGAATTGGAGTCAGCAGTACAGTTCGGACAGACACAGAAAAAGGCACAGCTCATTTGAAAGACATCAGCCTCGGGACAACAGGAGGAGGACAGAAGGAATCGCGGCAACCAAGGGCCCAGGAAACAAACAACCAACAATATTACCAACAACCAGGTAATGCTGGGCCACCGCGACCTGGAAGAAACCGAAGATCTGCAAGTTTTTCCCACTCTACAAACTATTCCTGCGTTTGGTGAGCATTTCCTGGTCCTCTGGAATTCAACTTAGTTAGTGTAGTGGGATTGGGAGGGTAAGGTATTTTTGTCTATTGTCATTCTCTCTCACATATTCCGAAGTGTTCCCCCTTTTAGAGTGATAAGATTTATTGTGTTGGATTTTATTTGAGACAAGAAAATATACACAAGTTCTTTTCACCAACTCAGTTGTCTGTTGCAATTTCATTACAACCCCCAAATAAGTCCAGGTCTAGAACCAAGGGAGTGGGAGCGATTCGAACCGCTCAAAGGAGTCAGAGGTGAAGCTGACACACACACCACCCCCTACATTCAGAAGACCAACCGGGTGGCATACGGTCATGGCCGGGTTACACAGTAATCCCGCTGGGAACGCTGCACATCGGGCATAGGAGAAGACCTATCTGGCCTTGGGCTCTCTCTCTCTCTCTCTTTCTCTCTGGGATTACCCGCTAATCGACGGCCTGGGCAGGGACTGTTGGCAAAAGCTCCTGCCGTCCAAGGGAAACAACCCAAACCGGGGAGTTTTTAATGCACGGGTCGACTCAAGGGAGAGTCATAGAAACCGGGGAACACAAAAACACCCTACAACGCGCGCCTCAAGATCACTGAGCGGTTGCAGCTGAGGCCGCCCTCCACCTGTCTGTTGCTGCTGTCTCCTGTTATGAGATAGCTTGGCCTGCAAGAAAAAGGACGGCATCTGAGTAAATATACAGCCATAGTTTTGCCTGATGTGCCTCCCATAGTTGAATAGCCCTTAATGTATGCTAGGTGTGGAATGTGTGTTTTATGAGATGGCCATAGGTCTTGGATGAGTGTTGGGCATTGGGGTTTTAAGACCCTCTGGCCATAGAGTGAGGTTGAGATGGAGGGATGGAGAGGTATTGAAAAGCAGCCACGCACCCTGCTGACCCGAGTGAGGTCGTTGAACTTTTTGCGACATTGCTTATGGGTCCGGGGCACCATGCTCCTGGAGGAGATGTGATGAGCCACCTCCCTCCACACTCTTCTGTAGTCGTGCAGCAATGGCCTCCTGCCACTCTCAGGGTACAGTATAGCTCTTTGGCGCGCCACCACGCCAACCAGAGCCTCCAAGGCCCGATCGCTGAAGCGCTGAGCTCGTTGTCTGACTCTCTCCATAGTCCTTGGCTGGAAAATTTAGGCACAGGGCTCTCCAGGCCAAGATTCAAGGCTGCAATGAGCAGGGTGTGGCTGGAGAGCAAGATCAACCCTTCCCTTTAAGAACTATCCGGCGCCAGTGTGTCTGTGTTCCATTGCTAACTGACATCACCTGAACTTCGCCCGCGCTCTGAGGTAGCGCCTCGCTCCTCGGCCTTTGCGCCATAAGACAGGTGTGTAGCGCCTGATTTAGCGCTCCAATCACCTCCAGGGGCGATAAAAGCCAAGTTTGCAGCTAGAGGCAATAATTAGCGCCAGCCGCTAAACTTTGCACCTGGCCAATAATTGCGCCCCAAACGGAGTGATACCGAATTTCTTCCCCTAAGACTTTAGTTTCAGACTAAGGCAAGTCACTCTCAAATTAATGTGAAATTCTATCATATTATGATTACTCTGCCCCAGAGGATCCTTTACTATGAGATTGCTAATTAACCCTGTCTCATTACACATTACAAGATCTAAAACAGCTTGTTCCCTGGTTGTTTCCATGACGTATTGTTCTAGGAAACTGTCCCGAATGCATTCCATGAACTCGTCCTATAGACTACCTTTGCCAATTTGATTTGTCCAGTATATATGAAGATTAAAGTCCCCCACGATTATTGCATTACCTTTGTTACAAGCTCCTACTATTTCTTGATTAATATTCTGTCCAACAGCATAGCTACTGTTAGGGGGCCTATATACTCCTACTACCAGTGTTTTCTGCCCCTTGTTATTCCTTATCTACACTCATACTGATTCTACTTACTGATCTTCCGAGCCAAAATCCTTTCTCTCTACTGTCCTTATGTCATCCTTTATTATCAGGGCTACCCCCCCTTTTCCATTCTGCCTGTCTTTTCAAAACATCAAGTATCTTGGAACATTTAGTTCCCAACCTTGGTCACCTTGCAACCATGGGCTGGATTTTGTCAATGGAGACGGGACTCCCACTTTTTGGGTTGTAGTCTCGCCTCCATCGATTTGTGGCCAACCCACGTGATTTTCCCTTGATTGACCTTGTTGAGCCCGCCCAGCGGGTTCAGCAGGCCAATTAAGGGACACCCGGTTACAGGTGATGTTAGGGATTGACATTTCATCTGTCAAGAGCTTTTGACAGATGAAATATCAGCATTTGACAGCTCTGTGAAGCTGTCAAACACTGACAATCTGACTTCTAACTTGAGTCCTTCTCCACAGACTCAGTTAGAAATCTCTCCAGAACAGAAAGCAGAATGCTGCAACTTTTGACAGCTCACGGCCATTCTGCTTTGTGTGCCGGTGAGATGAGGGACACTCCCGAGACCTGAAGGAAGGAAGTAATTAAAGGTAAGTAAAACTTATTTAAACACTTTACACACACCAAACACACTTACCTCTGCACTCATGCACCCATCACTCACCTGAACACCGGACATCTCGAACCCTCCAAGCCCTTCAGCCCGACAGTCCGCCTTGCTAACTTGGTGAGGTTTGGAGCCGTTGGGCAGCCCACACTTCAGGGCTAAAAATAGGGATTAGGCCAAAAACTGCCTGTTAGCTACCTGTTAACAGGCAGTTCATTGACACTAATCCCCTTCCTGCCTCGGGGAGGCGGCTCCCAGCACAGGTCGGGTACCCGCCTCCTGGGAAATGGGCATGGGGGCGGGTTGGGGGCAGGAAGGGTTCGTGCTCCCCGATTCTGCTATTTTGCCCCCACTCCCGCCTCCAAACCCGCCTCCACGGGGCTTGGAAATTCGAGCCCCATGTCTCTGTAATGGCTATTCTTTATCTTGTTCGTGCATTCAGATAAAGAGCCTTTAATTTAAATGTTTTACCATTATTCCTTGCATTGACCTTATTCTCTGCTGCACTGCAACCATTAAACTCTCTGTCCCTTCCTGTCACACTCTGCTTATTTTTACCCCAATTACTACACTGCTCTATTGCCTTGAGCTTTCTCTTTAGTATTCTAAATTTCCGCTCACCTGACCACCCCTCCCTTTTTTTAGTTTAAAGCCCTATATACAGCTCTAGTTATTCGATTCACCAGGACGCTTGTCCCAGCCCAGTTTAAGTGCAGCCCGTCCCAACAGTACAGCTCCCTCTTTCCCCAGTACTGGTGCCAGTGACACATGAATTGAAACCCCTTCTTCCCCACACCACTCTTTGAACCACGCATTTATCTCTCTGATGTGCTTGACCCTATGCCAATTTGCGCATGGCTCAGGTAGTAATCCAGAGATTATTACCCTTGAGGTTCTGCTTATTAATTTAGACCCTAACTCCTCAAACTATCTCAGCAGATCCTCATTCTTAGTTCTACCTATGTCGTTGGTTCCTACATGGACCACGACAACTGGATCCTCCCCCTCCCACTCCAAGTTATTCTCCAGCTGCGAGGAGATACTCTTAACCCTGTCACCGTGCAGGTAACACAGTCTTCGGGGCTCTCTTTCGCAGCTGCAGAGAACAGTATCTATCCCCCTGACTATACTGTCCCCTACCACCACCACATTTCTTCCTTCTCCCCCCCCTTCCCCCCACTTGGATGGCCCCCTGTACCACAGTGCTGTGGTCAGTTTGCCCATCCTCCCTGCAGTCCTTTTCCTCATCCATACAGGTAGCAAGTACCTCGTACCTGTTGCCGCTAAGAGTGCTAACTAGAATTGGACACAATACTCTAGCTGAGGTCTAACCAGTGATTTATAATGGCTCACCATAACTTTCATATTAAGTAAATGCAATAGCATTTACAGATGCAGCAAATGTCATGTACAATCATAGAACCACAGAATGATACTGTTGTATCCGTGTGTTAATGGAGACACGGAATGCAGGAGTTGGTTTCACAGGTGTTTACTGAACAAAGTCTGGAGGTGAACTAACAGATACAAGACACTATACAGGCTTATATAGCCCGAGTGGCCATTACCAGCATTACAGTACACAGGGGGCTCTTAAAGGCACATACACCACAATTCCTCCCCTTTTAGACAACCAGTACAGAACATTTTAAGTAATCATTAATTAACATGCTACAAGAACAATAATCTACACATTTGCTGCAGTTAATCAATTATAAGTCAGTCTCTCTGGAGGCTTCCTGACTCGGTCCGGATAACGCCTCGGTGGTGTAATAGTTTCTGGTGGTGTAGTAGATTCTTTTGGCAAGGTCGATTCGACTTGAATGCCAGTGTCGGGTTCATCTGGTTCCAGCATCACCGGATCAGAGGTAGATACTATGGGTATCTCTGCTTCATCATTAGGCGTATAGAGTTGTGGTGTAGGTTGTCCCTTTTCGGATGACTCAATGATTTGGTCAGCATGGCGCCTTATTATGCTTTCTCCAATGTCCACGGTATACATCAGCGGTCCTAGCCGTGTGCAAATAGTTCCAGGCTGCCATTTCTCGGTACGGTAGTCCCGGGCCAAAACTTGTTGACCTATCTGGAAGGTTCTAGTTGGCCTTTCATTCATGCCTTGAAATTGCCGGTTCTCCACATCCCTTCTGATGTTTGGCTTGATCAAATCCAGCCGGCATCTTAGGCTTCTATTGAAGAACATCATGGCGGGAGTTTGGTTGGTAACCACATGTGTTGCATTCCTGTATGCAAACAAGAAGTTATCTACCTTATGCTGAAGATTTATGTCTTCATTACCCATGGCCTTTATGGCCTTCTTGAAGGTCTGGACAAACCTTTCAGCCAATCCATTGGTGGCGGGATGGTATGGGGCGGACGTGTAGTGCTTAACCCCATTGTTTTTTAAGAACTTCCTGAATTCTTCGGACACAAATTGCGGTCCATTATCAGAACAGATCTGTACAGGCAGCCCATTCCTGGCAAATATGGTCCTTAATACTGTGATGGTTTTTTCCGTGGTGGTGGAGGACATCTTTATTACCTCCGGCCACTTGGAGTGTGCATCAACCGCGATTAAGAACATTGAGTCCATAAATGGACCAGCAAAGTCGATGTGTACCCTTTGCCATGGAGATGAGGGCCACTCCCATGGATGTAGAGGGGCCTGTGGTGGGGCGTTTTGGACCTTCTGGCATCCTAGGCAGCTCTTGGTCATTTCTTCGATGTCTCCATCGATACCTGGCCACCACACAAACGCTCTGGCTAGGTTCTTCATTTTCACTCCACCCAGATGCCCCTCGTGAAGCTCTTTTAGCACTTTATCCTGGAGTTTGGGTGGAATCACCACTCTGGATCCACACATCAAGGTTCCTCGGCACACTGACAGCTGTTCTCTTCTTTGCAAGAATGCTGGCAACAGTGTTTCGCCATGTGCTGGCCATCCCTTCACCGTTACATCGTAGACTCGTGAGAGAGCCGGGTCATTTCTCGTTTCCTTTTCAATGGCAGAATTTGTTACTGGTAGACATTCCACTATGGTTGAGTGGAACATCTCCACAGGGTCCACTGTAGGTGCCTTTTCTACCGTTGGCAACGGTAGGCACGATAAACCGTCAGCATTCCCATGCTGTTTTGATTCTTTGTATTCTATGTCATATTGGTGCGCCCCAAGGAAAAGGGACCACCTCTGTAGCCTTTGCGCTGTCATAATGGGAACACCCTTTTTAGGGTTAAATATGGAGACGAGGGGTTGATGGTCAGTCAACAGGGTAAATTTTTGTCCGTGTAGGTAATGGTTGAATTTCTTAACTCCCCATACCAGGCTGAGTGCTTCCCTATTGATCTGGGCATAGTTACGCTCAGCTGAGTTCAATGAGCGTGACGCAAAAGCTATCGGCCGCTCCGAGCCATCAGGGAATCTATGCGATAATACGGCTCCTACGCCATAAGGGGATGCATCGCACACCAGTCTGATTGGCAGTGATGGGTTGTAATGAGCCAAAACTTCCTTGGACGTGATCAAGCCTTTGCATTTATGGAAGGCACGTTTACAGTCTTCGCTCCATTTCCAAATTACTCCCGTTTGTAGCAGTTCGTTAAGAGGGTGCAGAACAGTTGATAAGTTCGGTAAAAATTTATGATAATTTATCAATCCCAGGAACGACCTTAATTGTGAGACATTTTCAGGTGCTGGGGCTTTTATGACCGCTTCAATTTTTTCAGGTGACTTATGCAACCCTTCCTCGTTAATTATGTGGCCACAATATGATATTTGTTTCTGGAAAAATTCGCACTTAGGGCGATTTGCTCGTAGGCCCCGTTCTCTCAGCCTAGTGAGCACCTGCTCCAAATTGGCAAGGTGCTCGTTGTCGTTTACTCCTGTTACAAGGATGTCGTCTAGGTAGCATTGAGTCCCCGGAATCCCTTGGAGGACTTGCTCCATAGCTCTTTGCCAGATAGCTGGAGCTGATGCTACTCCGAAAACCAGTCGATTGTACTGTTACAGGCCTTTGTGTGTATTAATCGTGAGATACTTTTTAGAGGCCTCTTCAACCTCCATCTGTAGATATGCTTGTGCCAAGTCAATTTTGGTGAAACGTTTCCCTCCGGATAGTGAGGCGAAAATATCTTCTATCCTCGGAAGAGGATACTGTACCGTGTGAAGGATCGGGTTTACAGTCACCTTGAAGTCCCCACAGATGCGAATTTTTCTCTGTTCTTCAGATTTATCATTATTCAACGTTTCCTTCATGACCGGGACGATGGGTGTTGCCCACTCGCTCCAATCTATCCTGGATAATACGCCTGCCTTTTCCAAATTCTCCAGCTCTGCCTCGACTGCTGGACGAATTGCGTATGGCCTTGCCTTAAAAAACTTGGGAATTGCCGCATCTTCCACTTTTATTGAGGCGGTGACGCCTTTCAAGGTTCCTAGTTCCTGTTGAAACACTTCCTTGGCGTTGGCCAAGATGTCTTTTAATCGTTCAGGTATGACGTCATCATCATTTTTTTTCTTACTGGTCACCGTCAGTGCCTGAATGGAGTGCCAGTCTAAACGTATCTTCCTGATCCATTCACGTCCCAACAGCGGTGGACCACCATCTTGCAGAACGTATAAATACAACTTTTGTATTTCCTTGCCGTTGTATACAACAGGCACCCTTATTTTTCCTTTGGGGTATACTTTCTGCCCCGTATATGTTTTCAAGATAATGGATGTGTCTTTCAAAGGTCTATGCGGAAATAGACGCTCGTAATCCCGTCGACTTATGATGGTCAGAGCTGATCCTGTATCTAGCTCCATTTTAACTGGGGACCCCGCTATCGTGAGGGTAACCCAAATGGTCTGGTAATCTTCTTTGGCAATTACATTATGTAAATTGAGACAGCTTAGTCTATTGTTTCCGGAGTAGCTATCGCTGTTCTGGTCTTCGGAGCTACTGTCCGTCATCATTTGTACTTTTCTGTACTTTTCCTTATTGATTTTTTTCCTGTCCGTGGATTTTTTGTTTCCAGATCGGCATACACGTGCAATGTGTCTAATCTTTCTGCATTGCCTGCATGCTTTGTCCTTGAACCAGCAGTCCCTCTGGTCATGGGTGGATCTGCCGCAGCGATAACATCTCTCGAAACCCTGTGTCATTTCATGGGTGCCGAAGTCCTGTGGCATTTGCTGTTTCTCTGCAGCTCCTCTTGCGGCTGCTTCGTATGATACAGCCACACTGAAAGCCTTGTCCAGTGTCAAATCTTTCTCAGAAAGTAGCCTTTTCTGTGTTCCTTCACTTAGGAGACCGCAGACGAATTTGTCTTGAAGAGAATCTGTCAGTCCTGCTCTGAATTGGCAGTGCTTTGACAGCTTCCTTAATTCGGTGAGGTAATCAGCGTTACTTTCATTCTTGTGCTGATTCCTCCTGAAGAATTTGAATCGTTCCGCTATCAGCAGCGGTGTTGGTTTAAGTGCTCCTGTAGGGTATCAACAATCTCCTTAAAATTCTTGTCCCTCGGTTTGGCTGGAGTGATCAAGTTTCGTAACAGCCCGTATGTCCTTGCACCCATTAGATTTAGAAGTACTGATACCTTTTTATCATCCTCTATTTCATTTGCTGTGCAATATACCTCCACTCTTTCCACATATGTGGTCCAATCCTCTATATCGCTATCGAAAGCAGTAATATTGTCAGTCTTAGGCATCCCCGCAGAAAAAAAATGGTGCCTCCCACGCTTTCCCGCCGCTGCCACTGCTGACAACGCTGTTCTCCGCGGTTTTTATTTACACAGGTATTTTTTTTAATAGGTGGAGACTCGTTCCCGCCGGACTCTCTGGGACTTTTCCCTCCCTCTGCTTGTTCCGAACGCCGACCTGCTTTGCAGCGCCGGCCGTCTCCCGAGTGCTCCACCCTCTGTCTCTGTTTGCCTCCGCCTTCGCTGCTCGGCCCCCGCTGCAGAGTCAGCCGATGGAGCTCCAGCCCGCTGCCCAGGAAGGATTATTGCAGTACCTGCCACCAGCTCGGCTAGCTGGTGAAACCACAGTTTTTTTTGCTTTCTTGTTTTCCTTCGACTTTCGTTTGAGGAATCGATCTCCTTGAGGTGCTGCCGAATTGCAGGTAAGTCCGTTTCCAATTCGTCGCCACTGTTGTATCCGTGTGTTAATGGAGACACGGAATGCAGGAGTTGGTTTCACAGGTGTTTACTGAACAAAGTCTGGAGGTGAACTAACAGATACAAGACACTATACAGGCTTATATAGCCCGAGTGGCCATTACCGGCATTACAGTACACAGGGGGCTCTTAAAGGCACATACACCACAGATACAACATAGAAGGAGGCCATTCGGCTAATCATGTCTGCGCCAGCCCTTTGAAGGAGCTATCCAATTAGTCCCATTCCCCTCCCCCTTTCCCATGTGACTAATTACCATATGACTGACACTCTAGGAGTACATCCAACCAGAGTTGGTAACCCTAGCTGACAGAATGGCATTGGGCATAATTGCAATTCCACCAGGACAAATATAAATGCCCCACCATCTGATGGATGGTACCACAAATACAAAACAAGTGGCTCAATCTATCTAGAAGTGTTTCTGGCCAATGCTTAGGAGTATTTTGGTTCTCGTCATCAATAAGACAGATAATGTACTGCAGTGGCCCTCAGTTGCAGAAGGCTTCAAGTGACCCAGTGGACAGTCCCTGAACAGGCTCCGTGATCACCTGCATGTACACTAGGGCAGAGAACAGCTGAAAGCTGTCAGAGAAACCGTCCCACTGATCCTTCACCAGGCCCAGGAGGTCACCGGATCTGCTCACCTCATTGCACATCGGGTGACCAAAAATAAGCAGCATGGGCAAAAAGTGTAGCCAGAAATTGAGGAACAGCTCAGGTAATGGAAAGGGGCTGTGACCTCTGGCACTGTATGTAAATATAGGAACGATGTAGCTTTGTTAGATCGGATTTTAAGCAGCTCTCTCCTTCCCTCTCTCTCTTTCTCGCTCTCTCTCTCCCCCAGTGTCTCTCTCTCTCCCCCCATTCTCTCTCTCTCTCTCTCTCTATGTCTCTCTCTCTCTCCCCCAGTCTCTCTCTCTCTCTCCCCCAGTCTCTCTTTCTTTCTCCCCCAGTCTCTCTCTCTCTCCCCCAGTCTCTCTCTCTCTCTCTCCCCCAGTCTCTCTCTCTCTCTCTCCCCAGTCTGATTCTCTCTCTCCCCCAGTCTCCCTCCCTCTCCCACCCCCCTTTCCTCCCCCACCCCCCTTTCCTCCCCCCACCCCCCTTTCCTCCCCCACCCCCCTTTCCTCCCCCCACCCCCCTTTCCTCCCCCACCCCCCTTTCCTCCCCACCTCCCTTTTTCCCCCTCCCTCCCCCTCCCTCCCCCAGTCTCTCTCTCTCTCTCCCTCCCCCTCTCTCTCTCTCTCTCTCTCCCCAGTCTCTCTCTCTCTCCCCCAGTCTCTCTCTCTCTCTCCCCCCAGTCTCTCTCTCTCTTCCCCCCAGTCTCTCTCTCTCTCTCTCCCCCAGTCTCTCTCTCCCTCTTCTCCCCCGTCTCTCTCTCTCTCTCTTCTCCCCCCATTCTCTCTCTCTCTCCCCCAGTCTCTCGCTCTCTCTCTTCGCCCCAGCCTCTCGCTTTCTCTCTTCCCCCCAGTCTCTCTCTCTCTTCTCCCCCCAGTCTCTCTCTCTCTCTCTCTCTCTCCCCCATTCTCTCTCTCTCTCTCCCCCCCAGTCTCTCTATCTCTCTCTCTCCCCCCCAGTCTCTCTCTCTCTCTCTCCCCCAGTCTCTCTCTCTCTCCCCCAGTCTCTCTCTCTCTCCCCCCAGTCTCTCTCTCTCTCTCCCCCAGTCTCTCTCTCTCTCTCCCCCCAGTCTCTCTCACTCTCTCTCCCCCAGTCTCTCTCTCTCTCTCTCCCCCAGTCTCTCTCTCTCTCTCCCCCAGTCTCTCTCTCTCTCTCCCCCAGTCTCTCTCTCTCTCTCCCCCGTCTCTCTCTCTCTCTCTCTCCCCCCAGTCTCTCTCTCTCTCTTCTCCCCCCAGTCTCTTGCTCTCTCTCTTCCCCCCAGTCTCTCTCTCTCTCTTCCCCCACAGTCTCTCGCTCTCCCTTCCCCCCAGCCTCTCGCTCTCTCTCTTCCCCCCAGTCTCTCGCTCTCTCTCTTCCCCCCAGTCTCTCACTCTCTCTCTTCCCCCCAGTCGCTCTCTCTCTTCCCCCAGTCGCTCTCTCTCTTCCCCCCAGTCGCTCTCTCTCTTCCCCCAGTCGCTCTCTCTCTTCCCCCGAGTCGCTCTCTCTCTTCCCCCCAGTCGCTCTCTCTCTTCCCCCAGTCGCTCTCTCTCTTCCTCCCAGTCGCTCTCTCTCTTCCCCCCAGTCGCTCTCTTCTCTTCCCCCCAGTCGCTCTCTCTCTTCCCCCCCAGTCGCTCTCTCTCTTCCCCCCAGTCGCTCTCTCTCTCTTCCCCCCAGTCGCTCTCTCTCTTGCCCCCAGTTGCTCTC